>NW_017101626.1:0-688 GCF_001263275.1 Habropoda laboriosa
CTCTTTATTGTGCAGGTTTCGCCACATAAAACGTGTTTTAACGAATTTAAACTAAAATACTACTGATTTCTCAAGTCAAACCACGTTTTGCAGTACTGCACACGACTGGTTTCTCCGTATTTTGCATGTTTCCCCACGGTAAACTAGTTTTAACGAATATAAACTGAAATACTGCTGTTTTCTCGCGACAAAACACGTTTTGCTGTTCTGCAAACTTCTGTTTTCTCTTTATTTTGCATGTTTCGCCACGTAAAACGAGTTTTAACGAAATATAAACTGAAAACTGAAATACTGCTGTTTTCTCACGACAAACCATGT
The DNA here is from genome assembly GCF_001263275.1 of Habropoda laboriosa. Lineage (NCBI taxonomy): Eukaryota > Metazoa > Arthropoda > Insecta > Hymenoptera > Apidae > Habropoda > Habropoda laboriosa. The sequence continues at coordinate 319 of NW_017101626.1, forward strand.
TTTGCAGTACTGCACACGACTGGTTTCTCTGTATTTTGCATGTTTCCCCACGGTAAACGAGTTTTAACGAATATAAACTGAAATACTGCTGTTTTCTCGCGAGAAACCACGTTTTGCATCAGTGCAAACGACTGTTCTCTCTTTATTTTGCATGTTTCGCACAGTAGAACGTGTTTTAACGAATATAAACTGAAATACTGCTGTTTCCTCGCGACAAGCCACGTTTTGCATTACTGCAAACATCTGTTTTCTCTTTATTATACTTGTTTCGCCACGTAAAATGAGTTTCAACGGATATCAACTGAAGTACTGCTGTTTGCTCACGACAAACCACGTTTTGCAGTACTGCACACGTCTGGTTTCTCTGTAT
>NW_017101627.1:0-376 GCF_001263275.1 Habropoda laboriosa
ATTTCGTTGGTCACATTTAGCTATAGTAACTATTTTTAACGTCGAAATATATAGTTATCTGTAATTTCCCCCACCATCGTAGAGAGAAAATTCGACGCCGGCGTCCAGAATGCATAGCAGAACCGTGCGCCATATTGAGGACATGAATCGTGCCAGTATGATATGCGAAGGTCGCGAAGAAATACTATAACCACGTGCGACGTTATATGCGTATATTCGCTTCGTTTAACAGTAAGACCGGAACTGTTTGAGCTTTGAATAACAAAGCACACCTTTGTATTCGGTATCCAGAAAAGGTAAGATTTCGATGGATACATTTAGCTGAAGCAATTATTTTTGAAGTCGATAAATTTAGTTATCTGTATTTGCCCCCACC
>NW_017101628.1:0-497 GCF_001263275.1 Habropoda laboriosa
CGTTGGTCACATTTAGTTTTAGGAATTATTATTAACGTCGAAATAATTATCTGTACTTTGCCCCACTATCGTATTTCGAAAATTCGGCGCCGAACTCCAGAATGCATAGCAGAATCATACTCCATTTAGAATCGTACCGGTACGTTACGTGATAATCGCGATGATATGCTTTCTCCAAGCGCGACGTTATATGTGTTTATTCGCATCGTTTAACTGGTACACGGGAACCGTTTGAGGTAATGAGTAAACTAACCACAAATTTGTATTCGGTATCAAGAAATGGTAATATTTCGGTGGTCACATTTAGTTTTAGGAATTTTTTTTAAAGTCCAAATATATACTTATCTGTATTTGCCCCCACCAAAGTAGTTCGAAAATTCGACGCCGCTGTCCAGAATGCATAGCAGAATCATACTCTATTTTGAGTGCGCGTTTTGTACCTGTACGTTTCGTGAAAATCGCGAAAAACTTCTATCACCTAGCCGACGTTATATTTG
>NW_017101629.1:0-1113 GCF_001263275.1 Habropoda laboriosa
ATTCCGAAAAGTCGACGCCGATGTCCAGAATGCATAGTAGAATCGTACGCCAATTAGAGGACGCGAATCGTCCCAGTGTGATATGCGAAATTCTCGAAGAAGTACTATAACCATGTGCGACGTTGTATGGGTATATTCGCTTCGTTTAACGGTAAGGCCGGAACCGTTTGTGTTGTGAATAACAAAGCAAACCTTTCTATTCTGTATCAAAAAATGGTAATATTTCGTTGGTCACATTTAGTTTTAGGAATTATTTTTAAAGTCGAAAAAATTAATTATGTGTATTTTCCCCCACCATCGTAGTTCGAAAATTCGACGCCGCAGTTCAGAATGCATAGCAGAAGTGTTCTCCATTTAGAGTACGAGTATCGTACCGGTACGTTAGGTGAAAATCGAGGAGAAATACTATCTCCAAGCGTGACATTAAATGAGTATATTCGCTTCGTTTAACAGTAACACGGGAACTGTTTGAGCTATTGAATAAACAATCCACACCTTTGTATTCGGTACCAAAAAAAGGTAAGATTTCGCTGGGACTATTTATTTGTAGGGAATATTTTTAATGTCGAAATATTTAGTTATCTGTATTTGCCCCCACCATCGTAGAGAGATAATTCGACGGCGATGTCCAGAATGCATAGTAGAATCAAAAACCATTTAGAGTACGAATTTCCCCGCCGTAAGTTCTGTGAATGACGTGAAGAACTACTGTCGGCTAGGCGACGTTATATGTGTATATTCGTTTCGTTTAAGAGCATCACGGCAACCGTGTGAGATATTGAAGATGCAGACACACCTTTATATTCGGGATCAAAAAATTGTTAGATTTCGTTGTATTCATTTAGCTGAAGGAATTATAATTAATGTCGAAATATTTAATTATCTGTATTTGCCCCCATCATCGTAGTTCGAAAATTCGGCGCCGATGTCCAGAGTGCATAGCAGAATCGTACTCCATTCAGAGTGCGATTATCTCTCCGGTATATTACGTAAAAATCGCGAAGAACTACTATCACCTAGCCGCGTTATATTTGTACATTCGCTTCGTTTAACAGTAACACGGGAACCGCTTGATCTATTGAAAAAACAAAACCACATCTTTGTATTTGGTAC
>NW_017101629.1:1866-7979 GCF_001263275.1 Habropoda laboriosa
TAGATCAAAATTCGATGCCGATGTCCAGACTGCAGAGCAGAATCGTACACCATTTAGGGTACGAGAATCGTACCGGTACGTTACGTGAAAATCGCGAAGATCCACTATCACCTAGCCGACTTTATATTTGTATATTCGCATCGTTTATCAGTAACACCGGAACTGTTTGAGCTATTAAAAAACAAACCACAAATTTTTATTCTATACCAAAAAAAGGTTAAATTTCCTTGGTCACATTTAGTTTTAGGAATTATTTTTACCGTCGAAATATTTAATTATCTGTATTTTCCTGCGACATCGTAGTTCGAAAATTTGACGCCGGTGTCCAGAATGCAAAGCAGAACCGTACGCCGTTTGGAGGACGAGAATTGTCACAGTATGATATGCTAAGGTAGAGAAGAAACACTATAACTGTGTGCGACGTTATATGTGTATATTCGCATCGTTTAACAGTAACACCGTAATCGTTTGATCCATTGAAAAAACAAGCAACTCCTTCGTATGCGGTACCAAAAAAAGATATGATTTGGTTGGGTATATTTATTTGTTGCTATTATGTCTAAAGTCGAAATATTTAATTATCTGTATTTTCCCCCACCATCGTAGTTCGGAAATTCGACGCCGAAGTCCAGAATGCATAGCAGAGTCGTACTCCATTTAGAGTACGAGAATAGTACAGGTACGTTACGTGAAAATCGCGAAGAAATACTACCGCCAAGCCAGACGTTATATGTGTATCTTCGCTTCATTTAACATTAACGCGGGAACCGTTTGAGCTATTGAAATAACAACCCACACCTTTGTATTCGGTACCAAAAAAAGGTAAGATTTCATTGGGAGCATTTATTTGTTGGAATTATTTCTAACGACAAAATATTTAATTGTTTGCATTTTCCCCCTCATCGTAGATCGAAAATTGGACGCCGGAGTCCAGAATGCATAGCAGAACCGTACGCGATTTAGAGGATGAGAATCGTCGCAGTATGATATGCGAAGGTTGCGAAGAAGTACTATAACCATGTGCGACACTATATGTGTATATTCGCTTCCATGTACAGTAACACGGGAACCGTTTGAGCTTTGAATAACAAAGCCCACCTTTGTATTCGGTAACAAAAAAAGGTAAGATTTCGTTTGATACTTTTAGCTGAGCCAATTATTTTTGAAGTCGAAATATTTAGTTATCTGTTTTTGCCGCCACCATCGTAGAGAGAAAATTTGTCGCCGATGTCCAGAATGCACTGCAGAAATGGACTCCATTTAGAGTACGAGTATCGTACAGATACGTTACGTGAAAATCGCGACGGAATACTATCTCCAAGCCCGACATTGTAAGTGTATATTCGCTACGTTTAACGGTAACACGGGAACCATTTGTGCTATTGAAAAAACATACCACACCTGCGTTTTCGGTACCAAAAAAAGGTAAGATTTCGTTGGTCACATTTAGTTTTAGGAATTATTTTTATCGTCGAAATCTTTAATTATCTGTATTTTCCTCCCACATCGTAGTTCGAAAATTGGACGCCGGAGTCCAGAATGCATAGCAGAATCGTACTCCATATCGAGTACGAGTATCGTACCGGTACGTTACGTGAAAATCGCGAAGAAGGGAACCGTTTGAGCTATTGAAAAAACAAACCACACTTTTGTATTCGGTACCAAAAAAAGGTAAGATTTCGTTGGTCACATTTAGTTTTAGGAATTATTTTTATCGTCGAAATCTTTAATTATCTGTATTTTCCTCCCACATCGTAGTTCGAAAATTGGACGCCGGAGTCCAGAATGCATAGCAGAATCGTACTCCATATCGAGTACGAGTATCGTACCGGTACGTTACGTGAAAATCGCGAAGAAGGGAACCGTTTGAGCTATTGAAAAAACAAACCACACTTTTGTATTCGGTACCAAAAAAAGGTAAGATTTCGTTGGTCACATTTAGTTTTAGGAATTATTTTTATCGTCGAAATCTTTAATTATCTGTATTTTCCTCCCACATCGTAGTTCGAAAATTGGACGCCGGAGTCCAGAATGCATAGCAGAATCGTACTCCATATCGAGTACGAGTATCGTACCGGTACGTTACGTGAAAATCGCGAAGAAGGGAACCGTTTGAGCTATTGAAAAAACAAACCACACTTTTGTATTCGGTACCAAAAAAAGGTAAGATTTCGTTGGTCACATTTAGTTTTAGGAATTATTTTTATCGTCGAAATCTTTAATTATCTGTATTTTCCTCCCACATCGTAGTTCGAAAATTGGACGCCGGAGTCCAGAATGCATAGCAGAATCGTACTCCATATCGAGTACGAGTATCGTACCGGTACGTTACGTGAAAATCGCGAAGAAGGGAACCGTTTGAGCTATTGAAAAAACAAACCACACTTTTGTATTCGGTACCAAAAAAAGGTAAGATTTCGTTGGTCACATTTAGTTTTAGGAATTATTTTTATCGTCGAAATCTTTAATTATCTGTATTTTCCTCCCACATCGTAGTTCGAAAATTGGACGCCGGAGTCCAGAATGCATAGCAGAATCGTACTCCATATCGAGTACGAGTATCGTACCGGTACGTTACGTGAAAATCGCGAAGAAGGGAACCGTTTGAGCTATTGAAAAAACAAACCACACTTTTGTATTCGGTACCAAAAAAAGGTAAGATTTCGTTGGTCACATTTAGTTTTAGGAATTATTTTTATCGTCGAAATCTTTAATTATCTGTATTTTCCTCCCACATCGTAGTTCGAAAATTGGACGCCGGAGTCCAGAATGCATAGCAGAATCGTACTCCATATCGAGTACGAGTATCGTACCGGTACGTTACGTGAAAATCGCGAAGAAGGGAACCGTTTGAGCTATTGAAAAAACAAACCACACTTTTGTATTCGGTACCAAAAAAAGGTAAGATTTCGTTGGTCACATTTAGTTTTAGGAATTATTTTTATCGTCGAAATCTTTAATTATCTGTATTTTCCTCCCACATCGTAGTTCGAAAATTGGACGCCGGAGTCCAGAATGCATAGCAGAATCGTACTCCATATCGAGTACGAGTATCGTACCGGTACGTTACGTGAAAATCGCGAAGAAGGGAACCGTTTGAGCTATTGAAAAAACAAACCACACTTTTGTATTCGGTACCAAAAATAGGTAATGTTTCGTTGGGAACTTTTATTTATTGGATTGATTTCTAACGACGAAATATTTAATTCTTTGTATATTCCCCCACATCGTAGTTCGAAAATTGGACGCCGGAGTCCAGAATGCATAGCAGTATCAAACGCCATTTGGAGAACGATTATCGCCGCAGTATGTTATGTGAAAGTCGCGAAGAACTACTATCGGCTAGTCGACAGTATAGGTGTATATTAGCTTCGTTTAACTGTAACACGGGAACCGATTGAGATATTGAAAAAGCAAACCACAAGTTTGTATTCGGAACCAAAAAAAGGCAAGATTCCTTAGGGTACAATCATTTGTAAGGATTATTTTTAAATTCGAAATATTTACTTATCTGTATTTGCCCCCACCATTGTTGTTCAAAAATTCGACGCCGATGTCCAGAATGCATAGCAGAATCATACTCTAATTTGAGTACGAGTATGGTACCGGTACGTTACGTGAAAATCGCGAAGAAATAATATCTCTAGAGTGACGTTATATGTTTATTTTCGATTCGTTTAACTGTAACACGTGAAGCGTTTGAGCTATAGAAAAAACAAACCTCAACTTTGTATTCGTATTCGGTACCAAAAAAAAGGTAAGATTTCGTTGGTCACATTTAGTTTTAGGAATTATTTTTATCGTGGAAATATTTAATTATCTGTATTTGCCCAAACCATCGAGGTTGTTATTTTCGGCGATGCCCTCCAGAATGCACTGCAGAATCGTACGCCGTTTAGAGTACAACAATTGCCGCAGTATGTTATGTGCAAGTCGTGAAGAAACACTATCGCCTAGCCGATGTTATAATTTTATATTCCCCTCGTTTAACAGAAACACGGCAACCGTGTGAGATATTCAAGAACCAAGCACACCTTTGTATTCGGGACCAAAAAAAGGTAAGATTTCATTGGTCACATTTAGTTTTAGTAATCCTTTTGACGTCGAAATATTTAATTATCTGTATTTTCCCCCACATCAAAGTTCGAAAATTCGACGCCGGCGTGCAATATGCATAGCAGAACCGTACGCCATTTAGAGGAAGGGAATCGTCAAGGTATGATATGCGAAGGTCGCGAAGAACTACTATATCCATGTGCGGCGTTATTTGTGTATATTCGCGTCGTTTAACAGTAACAACGGAAACGTTTGAACTTTGAATAACAAAGCATACCTTTGTATTCGGTACCAAAAACCGGTAAAATTTAGTTGGGAACATGTATTTGTTGGAATTATTTCTAACGACGACATAATTAATTATTTGTATTTTCCCCCACTTCGTAGTTCGAAAATTCGACGCCGGCGTCCATCAAGTATGCATAGCAGAATCAATCAACATTTAGAGTACCAATATCGCCGCAGTAGGTTATGTGAAAGTCGCGAAGAACTACTATCGGCTAGTCGACAGTATAGGTGTATATTAGCTTCGTTTAACTGTAACACGGGAACCGATTGAGATATTGAAAAAGCAAACCACAAGTTTGTATTCGGAACCAAAAAAAGGCAAGATTCCTTAGGGTACAATTATTTGTAAGGATTATTTTTAAATTCGAAATATTTAATTATCTGTATTTGCCCCCACCAATGTTGTTCAAAAATTCGACGCCGATGTCCAGAATGCATAGCAGAATCATACTCTAATTTGAGTACGAGTATCAAAATCGCGAAGAAATAATATCTCTAGCGTGACGTTATATGTTTATTTTCGATTCGTTTAACTGTTACACGTGAAGCGTTTGAGCTATAGAACAAACAAACCACAACTTTGTATTCGGTACCAAAAAAAGGTAAGGTTTCGTTGGTCACATTTTGTTTTAGAAATTATATTTATACTCGAAATATTTCATTATCTGTATTTGCCCACACCATCGAGGTTGTTATTTTCGGCGATGCCCTCCAGAATGCACTGCAGAATCGTACGCCGTTTAGAGTACGACAATTGCCGCAGTATGTTATGTGCAAGTCGTGAAGAACTACTATCGTCTAGCCGATTTTATAGGTGTATATTCCCTTCGTTGAACAGAAACACGGCATCCGTGTGAAATACTGAAGAACCACGCACAACTTCGTTTTCGGTACAAAAAGAGGAAAGATTTCGTTGGTCACATTAATTTTAGAAATTATTTTTAACGTCGAAGTATATAATTATCTGTGTTTGCCCCCACCAAATAAGTTCTAAAATACGACGCCGTCGTCCAGAATACATAGCAGAATCGTTCTCCTTTTAGAGTACGAGAATTGCCACCGTCTGTTCTGTGAAAGTCGCGAAGAACAACAATTGGCTAGACGACGTTATAGGTTTATATTCGCTTCGTTTAACAGTAACACGGGAACCGTTTGTGCTGTTGAAAAAACAAACCACACCTTCGTTTTCGGTACCAAGAAAAGGTAAGATTTCGTTGATAGCAAACATTTAGAGGGAATATTTTTAAAGACGAAATATTTAATTATCAGTATTTTCCCCCACATCGTAGTTCGAAAACTCGACGCCGGCGTCGAATATGCATAGCAGAACCCTACGGCATCTAGAGGAAGAGATTTGTCCCGGTATGATTTGCAAAGTTCGCGCAGAAATACTATAACCATGTGCGACATTATATGTGTATATTCGCTTCCATTGACAGTAACACGGGAACCGTTTGAGCTATTGAATAAACAAAGCACACGTTTGCATTCGGTACCAAAAAAAGGTAAAATTTCGTTGGTCACAATTAGCTATAGAAACTATTTTTAACGTGGAAATATTTAATTATCTGTATTTGCCCCCACCACCGTAGTTCTTATATTCGACGCCGTCGTCCACAATGCATAGCAGAATCGTATGCCATTTAGAATACGACAATTGCCGTAGTTTGTTATGTGAAAGTCGCGAAGAACTACTTTCGCCTTGGCGACGTTATATGTGTATATTGGCTTCGTTTAACTGTAACACGGAAACTGTTTGTGCTATTGCA
>NW_017101630.1:0-1335 GCF_001263275.1 Habropoda laboriosa
ACTATTATCACATACCAACCACTGTTTGTTTCTCCCGAGTCCGGCATTAGGTTAGTTTTACGTTTATAACAACGCGCACATGTTTAATTACAACCACTTTTAATTTGTCCAGTTAGACATGCATACCATAGATTAAAATATACGCCATATAGTAATTAATTGTCATTAACCACTGCAATGTCAACCACTGCTTTTACGACTGTCACTTTATTTATTGGTACCTCTTTATCAACAAAAAATTAAATTAACCGTTATTTCACTAGAATATAACATATCAATCACTGTTTCTTGCTACAGTGACCTGCATCAGGTTAGTTATTTATTTTTTATAACAACGCTCACCAGTTTTATAACAACCACTGTTAATTTCATTAATTAGCCATGCATACCATCGATTAAAATATACGCTCAACTAATTAATAGTTATTAAGCATTGCAATGTCAACAACTGCTTGTACGGCTGTTACTTTATTTATTGCTACCTCTTTATCAACAAAAAATTAAATTAACCGCTATTTCACACGAATATCATATATCCACCACTGTTTCTTGCTCCCGAGGCCTGCATCAGGTTAGTTTTTTTTTTATAATAAAGCGCATATGTTTAATTACAACCACAGCTAATTTGTTCAGTTAGACATGCATACCATCGATAAAAATATACGCCATCAACTAATTAATAGTTATTGACCACTGCAATGTCAACCACTGGTTTTACGACAGTAACTTTATTTATTGCTACCTCTTTATCAACAAAAAATTAAATTATGCGTTATTGCACACGAATATCATATAACAACCACTCTTTGATGCTCCCGTGTGCGGCATCAGGTTAGTTTGTTTATATTTTTACGTTTATAACAACGCGCTCGAGTTTCATAACAACCACAGTTATTTGTTCAGTTAGACATGCATACCATCGATTAAAATATACGCCATCAACTAATTAATTGTCATTAACCACTGCAATGTCAACCACTGCTTTTACGACTGTCACTTTATTTATTGCTACCCCGTTATCAACAAAAAATTAAATTAACCCTTATTACAATCGAATATCATATATCAACCACTGTTTCTTGCTACCGAGTACTGCATCAGGTTAGTTTGTTTTTTTTATAACAACGCGCTAGAGTTTCACACAACCACTGTTAACTTCTTCAGTTAGTACCATCGATTAAAATATACGCCATCAACTAATTAATAGTTATTAACCACTGCAACGTCCACCGCGGCATATAGGACAGTTACTTTATTTATCGCTACTTCTTTTCAACAAAAAATTAAATTAACCCTTATTACACTCTAATAACACATACCAACCACTGTTTGTTT
>NW_017101631.1:0-1580 GCF_001263275.1 Habropoda laboriosa
TAATTCCTTCAGCTAAATGTATACGATATATCTTACAATTTGTCGACCCCGAATATAAAGGTGGTTTTGGTCCTTCAACATCTCACACGGTTGCCGTGTTACTGCTAAACAAAGGGAATATACACCTATAACGTCGGCTAGGCGATAGAAGTTCTTCACGACATTAACATAACGTACAGCGGCGATATTCGTACTCTAATGGTGTTTCATTCCGCTATGCATTCTTGACGTAGCGTCGCATTTTCGAACTACGATGGTGGGGGAAAATACAGATAATAAAATATTTCGATGTTAAAAATAGTCCCTAAAACTAAATGTGACCAACGAAACCCTACCATTATTTGGTACCGAATACAAAAGTGTGGTTTGTTTTTCAATAGCTCAAACGGTTCTCGTGTTACTGTTAAACGAAGCAAATATACACATATAACGTCGCACATGGTTATAGTATTTCTTCGCGATTTTCACTTAACGTACCGGTACGATACTCGTACTCTAAATGGAGTACATTTCTACTATGCATTCCGGACATCGGCGTCGAATTTTCGAAATACGATGGTGTGGGAAAATACAGGTAACATAAATATTTCGACTTTAAATATAATTCCGTCAGCTAAATGTGACCAACGAAACCTTACCTTTTTTTGGTACTGAATACAAAGTTGTGGTTTGTGTTTTCAATAGCTCAAACAATTCCCGTGTTACTGTTAAAAGCAGCGAATATACACATATAACGTCTCGCTTGGAGATAGTATTTCTTGGCGATTTTCACGAAACGTACCGGTACGATACTCGTACTCTAAATGGAGTACATTTCTGCTATGCATTCTGGACGCCGGCATCGAATTTTCGAACTACGAAGTGGGGGAAAATACAAATAATTAAATATTTCGTAGTTAGAAATAATTCCTTCAGCTAAATGTATCCAACGAGGGCTTTCAATTTTTTGATGCCGCATATAAACGTGTGCTTGGTTCTTCTATATCTCACACGGTTGCCATGTTACTGTTTAATGATGCGAATATACAAATATAACGTCGGCTAGGTGATAGTAGTTCTTCGCGTCTTTCACATAACATGCTGCGGCGATACCCAAACTCTAAATGGCATACGATTCTCCTTAGCATTCTGGACGACGGCGTCGAATTTACGAACTATGATGGTGGGTCAAATACAGATAATTAAAAATTTCGACGTTAAAAATAATTTCTAAAACTAAATATGACCAACGAAACCTTACCCTTTTTTTGGTAACGAATACAAAGTTGTGGTTTGTTTTTTCAAATCTCAAACGTTTCCCGTGTTACCGATAAACGAAGCGAATATACAAATATAACGTCGGCTAGGTGATAGTAGTTCTTCGCGATTTTCACCTAACATACTTGGGCGATACTCGTAAACGAAATGGCGTACGATTCTGCTATACATTCTTGACGACGGCGTCGACTTTTAGAACTACGGTGATGGGGGAATATACATATAATTATTAATTTCGACTTTAAAAATAATGCTTGCAGCTAAATGTGACCAACGAAATCTTACCTTCTTTTGGTACCGAATACAAATTTGTGCTTTGTTTT
>NW_017101631.1:4593-8484 GCF_001263275.1 Habropoda laboriosa
TATTTCTTCGCGAATTTCACGTAATGTACCGGTACGGTACTAGTACTCTATATGGAGTACATTTCTGCTATGCATTCTGGACATCGGCGTCGCCTTTTCGGTCTACAATGGTGGGGGCAAATACAGATAATTACATATTTCGACTTTAAAAATAATTCCTCTAAATATTTGTTCCCAACGAAATCTTACTTTTTTTTGGTACCGCAAACGAAGGTGTGCTTTGTTTTTTCAATAGCACATAGGGTTCCCGTGTTACTGTTAAACGAAGCGAATATACACTAACAACGTCGGGCTTGGAGATGGATAGTGCTTCGCGACCTTCCCATATCATACTGTGACAATTCTCGTCCTCCAAATGGCGTACGGTTCTGCTATGCATTCTGGAAGCCGGCGTCGAGTTTTCAAACTACGATGTGGGGGAAAAGACTAATAATTAAATATTTCGTCGTTAAAAATATTTCACACAAATAAATGTTCCCATCGAAATCTTACCTTTTTTTGGTTCCGAATATAAAGATATGGTTTGTTATTTCAATAGCTCAAACGGTTTCCGTGTAACTGTTAAACGAAGCGAATATACACATATAACGTCGCACATGGTTATAGTTGTTCTCCGCGACCTTCGCATACCACACTGTGACAATTCTCGTCCTCCAAATGGCGTACGGTTCTGCTATGCATTCTGGACATCGCCGTCGAATTTTCGAACTACGTTGTGGGGGAAAACACAAATAATTAAATATTTCGTTGTTAGACATATTTCCAACAAATAAATGTCCCCAACTAAATCTTACCATTTTCTGGTACCGAATTAAAAGGTGTGGTTTGGTTTTTCAATAGCACAGACGGTTCCCGTGTTACTGTTAAACGAAGCGAATATACAAATATAACGTCGGCTAGGCGGTAGTAGTTCTTCGCGACTTTCACATAACATACTGCGGCGATATTCGTACTCTAAATGGCGTACGGTTCTGCTATGCATTCTGGACATCGGCGTGGAATTCTCTCCCTACGATGGTGGGGGAAAATACAGATAATTATATATTTCGGCGTTAATATTAATTCCTAAATCTAAATGTGTCCATCGAAATCTTACCATATTTTGATAGAGATTACAAAGGTTTGCTTTGTTATTTAAAGCTCAAACGGTTCCTGCCTTACTGTTAAACGAAGCGAATATACACATATAACGTCGCGCATGATAATGGTAGTACTTCGCGACCTTCGCATATCATACTGGGACGATACGCGTCCTTTAAATGGCGTACGGTTCTGCTAAGCATTCTGGACATCGGCGTCGAATTTTCGACCTACGATGTGGGGGAAAATACAAATAATTATATACTTCATCGTTACAAATAATTCCAATAAATAAATGTTCCCAACTAAGAAATCTTACCGTTTTTGGTCACGAATACGAAGTTGTGCTTGGTTCTTCAATATCTCACACGGTTGCCGTGTTACTGTTAAACGAAGGGAATATACACCTATAACATCGGCTAGGCGATAGTAGTTCGTCGCGACATTCATATAACATACTGCGGCAATCGTTGTACTCTAAATGGAGTACGATTCTGCTATGCAATCTGAACTCCGACGTCGAATTTTCGAACTACGATGGTTGCGGCAAATACAGATAAATAAGTATCTCCTGTTTAAATATAATTCCTTCAGCTAAATTTATCCATCGAAATCTTAGAATTTATTAATCCCGAATATAAATGTGTTCTTGGTTCTTCAATATCTCACTCGGATGGCGTGTTAGTGTTAAACAAAGCGAATATACACCTATAATGTCGGCTAGGGGATAGTTGTTCTTCGCGTCTTTCACATAACATAATGCGGCAATTCTCGTACTCTAATGGTGTTTGATTCCGCTATGCATTCTGGACGTCGGCAACGAATTTTCGAACTACGATGTGGGGGAAAACTCAAATAATTAAATATTTCGTCGTTATATATAATTCCAACAAATAAATGTTCCCAACGAAATCTTACCTTTTTTTGTTACCGAATACAAAGGTGTGGTTTTTTTTTTCAATAGCTGAAACTGTTCCTGTGTAACTGTTAAACGAAGCGAATACACACATATAACGTCGCGCTTGGAGGTAGTATTTCTTCGAGATTTTCACGTCACATACCGGTATGATACTCCTACTCTAAATGGTGTACATTTCTGCTATGCATTCTGGACATCGGCGTCGACTTTTCGAACTACGATGATGGGGGCAGATGCAGATAATTAAATATTTCGTCCTTAGAAATAATTCCATCAAATAAATGTTCCCAACGAAATCTTACCTTTTTTTGTTACCGAATACAAAGTTGTGGTTTGTTATTCAAAGCTCAAACGGCTCCGGTCATACTGTTAAACGAAGCCAATATACACCTATAACGGCGGCTAGGCGATAGTAATTCTTCGCGACTTTCACATAACATCCTGCGGCCATTCTCGTTTTCTAAATGGCGTACGATTCAGCTATGAGTTCTGGACGACAGCGTCGAATTTTAGAACTACGATGTTGGGGGAAAATACAGATAATTAAGTATTTCGACATTAAAAATAATTCCTTCAGCTAAATGTGTCCAACGAAATCTTACCTTTTTTTGGTTCCTAATATAAATTTGTGGTTTGTTATTTCAATAGCACAAGCGGTTCCCGTGGTACTGTTAAACGAAGAGAATAAACACCGATAACGTCACACATGGTTATTGTATTTCTGCGCGACCTTCGCAAATCATACTTGGACGATTCACGTCCTCTAAATGGCGAACGTTTCTGCTATGCAAATTGGACATCGGCTTCGAATACTCTCTCTACGATGGTGGGGGCAAATACAGATAACTAAATATTTCGACTTTAAAAATAATACCTTCGGCTAAATGTATGCAATAAATCTTACGATTTTTCGACCCCGAATATCAAGGTGTGTTTGGTTATTCAAAGCTCAAACGGTTCCGGTGTTACTGTTAAACGAACCGAATGTGCACCTATAACGTCCGCGAGGCGATAGTAGTTCTTCGCGACTTTCACAGAACTTACTGCGGCAATTGTCGTACTCTAAATGGCGTACGATTCTGCTATGCATTCTGGACGGCAGCGGCGAATTTTCGAACTACGATGTGGGGGAAAATACTGATAATTAATTATTTCCACGTTAATAATAATTCCTAAAACTAAATGTGACCAACGAAATCGTACCATTTTTTGATACCGAATACAAGGGTGTTCTTTGTTATTCAAAACTCACACGGTACCGGTCGTACTGTAAAACCAAGCGAATATACACATTTAACGTGGCGCATGGAGATAGTATTTCTTCGAGACTTTCACGTAACGTACCGGTACGATACTCGTACTCCAAATAGAGTATGATTCTGCTGTGCATTCTGGACTTCGGCGCCGAATTCTCTCGCTACGATTATGGGGGCAAATACAGATACTTAAATACTTCGATGTTAATTATAATTCCTAGAACTAAATGTGACCAACGAAATCTTACCATTTTTTGATACCGAATACAACGGTGTGCTTTGTTATACAAAACTCAAACGGTACCAGTCGTACTGTTAAACGAAGCGAATATACACATCAAGCGTCGGCTAGGTGATAGTGGTTCTTCGCGTCGTTAACATAACATACTGCGTCGATATTCGTACTCTAATGGTATTTGATTCCGCTATGCATTCTGGACGTGGCGTCGAATTTTCGAACTACGATGGTGGGGGAAAGCACAGATAATTAAATATTTCGACGTTAAGGATAATTCCTCAAACTAAATGTGACCAACGAAACCTTACCTTTTTTTTGGTACCGAATACAAAGTTTGGGTTTGATATTTCAATAGCTCACTCGTTTGCCGTGTAACTGTTAAACGAAGCGAATATACA
>NW_017101631.1:10005-10353 GCF_001263275.1 Habropoda laboriosa
GCACGATACTCGTACCCTAAATAGCGTACGATTCAACTATGAATTCTGGAGGACGGCGTCGAATATAAGAACTACGATGGTCGGGGCAAATACAGATAAATAAATATTTCGACGTTAAAGTAGTTCCTAAAACTAAATGTGACCAACGAAATCTTACCAGTTTTGATACCGTATACAAAGGTGTGCTTTGTTATTCAAAGCTCAAAAGGTTCCGGTGTTACCGTTAAACGAAGCGAATATACACATATAACGTTGCGAGTGGAGATAGTATTTCTACTCGATTTGCACGTAAAGTAACGGTACGATACTCGTACTCGAAATGGAGTACGATTCTGCTATGTATTCTGA
>NW_017101632.1:0-522 GCF_001263275.1 Habropoda laboriosa
GTCCTGGTTCTGACTCCTACGCGTTCGGCGTAGGTCTGCGGGATGTTCGGCTTTTGTGTTGGACTCCGGTTTTCGGCTTGGAACACGCGCTTCTGCTCCGCGCATTCCGAGGTTAATGCCTCAATTTGACCTTCGAGTCTGCTGCTGTGTAGTAGCGAGTCATTTAGGAGACTCTGCATTTTTGCGAATTTCGCGGTGACATACTTTAGTGTCCTCTGGTCTACTCCGTTTTCCTCATCGGTGAGGTAGACCATGAGCCTCTTTTGAATATGCTCAGTCTTGGCTTTAATGTCACTCACCGTATTTTCTGTGACCGGTGGTGTAGCTCTTATTGGTGCTGTTGCTGTTTCCGCTGCTGCTTTTACAGTTGCAGTTGCTGCGCGTGCATTCGCGACGGGCTGGGTGGTCGCAGCGTGGTTGCTTTCCTGCTTAGTATTCCTCTTCTTCCTGATTTTCATCGGCTCTCTCTCTGTGCCTGATCCTGTTTCGGATTGCGGGCTGATGCTGGGGATGCGTCTCTTT
>NW_017101633.1:0-216 GCF_001263275.1 Habropoda laboriosa
GAATTTTCGAACGACGATAGTGGGGGCAAATACATATAATTAAATATTTCGACGTTAATATGAGTTCCGAAAACTAAATGTGACCAACGAATCCTTACCTTTTTTAGGTACCGAATACGAAGTTGTGGTTGTTATTTCAATATCTCACACGGATGCCGTGTTACTCTTAAACGAAGCGAATATACACCTATAACGTCACGCTTGGAGTTAATATTT
>NW_017101634.1:0-590 GCF_001263275.1 Habropoda laboriosa
TTCGCTTCGTTTAACAGTAACACGGGAACTGTTTGAGCCATTGAAAAAACAAACCACATTTGTATTCGGTACCAAAAGAAGTTAAGATTTCGTTAGTCACATTTAGTTTTAGGAATTATTTTTACCATCGAAATATTTAATTATCTGTATTTTCCTCCCACATCTTATTCGAAAATTCGACGCCGGGGTCCAGAATGCATAGCAGAACCGTACGTCATTTAGACGACGTGAACTGTCCCAGTATGATATGTGAATGTCGCGAAGAACTACTATCGCCTAGCCGACGTTATAGGTGTATATCCCCTTCGTTTAACAGTAACACGGCAACCGTGTGAGATATTGAAGAACCAAGCATACCTTTGAATTCGGTATCAAAAAGAGGTAAGATTTCGTTGGGAATATTTATTTGATGGAATTATTTCTAACGACGAAATATTTAATCACCTGGATTTTCCCCCACCATCGCAGTTCTTATATTCGACGCCGTACTCCAGAAAGCATAGCAGAATCGTACTCCAATTAGAGTCCAAGTATCGCCGCAGTATGTTATGTCAATGTCGCGAAGAACTACTATCGCCTAGCCGACGATT
>NW_017101635.1:0-353 GCF_001263275.1 Habropoda laboriosa
TTACATTCGTTAGAACACGATGAACGTGACGAAACATGGAAAATAAAGAGAAAACTGTCGTTTTTAGTACTGCAAAACGCGGGTTGTCGCGCGAAAACTGCAGTAATACAGTTTATATTCGTTAGAACACGATTTATGTGACGAAACATGGAAAATAAAGCGAAACCAGTCGTTTGTAGTACAGCAAAACGGGGTTTGTCGCGGGAAAACAGCAGTATTTCAGTTCATATTCGTTATAACACGATTTACGTGGCGGAATATGCAAAATAAATGTGAGGCAGTCATTTTGTAGTACTGCAAAACGCGTTTTGTCGCGAGAAAACAGCAGTATTTCAGTTCATATTCCTTATAAC
>NW_017101636.1:0-2383 GCF_001263275.1 Habropoda laboriosa
GAAAGCTGCCAGTAGGGCATGTGTTTTTGTCGGGTCCCTTGCGTAGTCACCTCCTCGTGGTGGACCTGGTAATTGCTATCTTTTTCCAAGAAAGAAACGAAAGTAATCATTTGGAAAGAGATAACAAGCTGAGAACTACGCGTACCCGTTGTCTGCTCTGATTTTCGCGAGAACAGAGTTAAATAAATAACTGAAAATATCGAAAAATTGTGAAATTGTATAAGTATGCTGTACTGTATTAATGGATGATTGCATTTTGTGTAAATTACGATAATTTTGATTGCGGTTAATTGTGAATATTAGGTCATCCCATAAATTCGCCTCGAATTTTATAATTTAAATCGATATTTCCAACAAACCTTTAAATTCGATAAAAGATCGTAAATGCCTTCTCATTCCACAAATTTTTCCTATATCTTTTGGAAAGACCATTACTACTTTCCTTGGATTTTCACTGAAATATTTTTCAATTTCAATAAGAACTTATGGAATACTCTGATATATATACTTTTTTCTCTGTTTTCGTCTCGGGAATCTTCGATTTAATAATTAACGAAACGTTATCTTTCTCACGTACAGTTTACCAATTTATGCTGTGCACGACTGATACTGAAATTTTTGAAGTGTACGTCCACGCTATCATTTATTCAACGTATGTTTCAGCTTAAAGAATCTACAGTAGGCATCTGTGAAATTTTTAGCAGAGAACGACATATGGTGTGCTCGGAAATTAAAAATTTTTCCCAGTTTTATCGATCACGATTAGATTTCGTTTATTTAGAAAACTAGGGTAACGGAATGATAGTTTTCGAACAGGTAGGAACTTCTTATTTGTTCCGTGACTACAAATCAGATTTGGTCTGACCTTTGTTTCAGTGACCATGATTAAACGGGTTTTAATTGAACAGCGATAAGCCGGGGCGATAAAGCGATTATTATTAAATTCACATTGGATTATACGTGTTTGATTAATCGATCAAGCATGGATTCTCTCGTCGGTTTCGTTTCCAATGTTTCGTCGTTTCAATCCTTTCTTTCTTTTTTTTAAATAACCATTCCATTAAATTCTTCTATCTCGTTCGTGTAACCATTTCACAAACAAAAAGATATCTGCTAAAAATGATTCTCATCGATATCCTCTAATAAACGTATTCTTCGTGGCGATGATAAAACGATAAGAATAATGAGCAATAAAATGTCGCGTTGGTTGCATCGAATAAAACGTTTCGATGCAGGAGAATGAATTAATTGTCGGATACATCAGGATGATGGATGATAAAATGACACGAATTTACATGAGAATTTTACGCGAAATGTACAATCAATTCTCACCTGACGAGAAAAAGTCCGATGCAAGTCGCGGTAACGACGACACATAATTTATGATACACGCTATTATACCTTCGATTCTCCTTCGAACGTGGAACTTATACTTCCTCAATTCTTTCCACGCTTTCGAGATTCCCGATACGATCGTTTTTAACCCTTTGACGTTATCTAATCCCATACAATCGTCGACAATTATGCTCCGACAAATTGAGCCGATTTATCATATTTCTCGAGAAGCGAGGAATTATTTTATCGAACGATCGAGGAAAATTTGTCGTTTATCCAAGTTTATCTGTGAGAAAAATAGAGATTTCAAATCTTCTCGAGGATTAAGAAGAACAGTGAATAATTTATTCACGACGGTTGACACGTTTCCTACGAAAAAATTAAGAGGCTCCAGAAATTTGCATAAAAATATTTCTTTAAATTCTCATCGCCTATTTTTCTCTTCCAAAAATAAAAATTGCGCTGATATTCAATTTTCAACCCTTCACTCTACTTTTGCACTCATCTTACTCGAACATGGATCCAAAAAATATTTTTCTCAGTTTAATAAAAATTGCGCTGATATTCAATTTTCAACCTTCCACTCTACTTTTGCACTCATCTTACTCGAATATGGATCGAAAAAATATTTTTCCCAGTTTAATAAAAATTTCACTCTTCTCATAACCACTCTTACGGACCATCAAGTGGCAAATTATGAATTCTAAGCTTCAACTCTCCGGTTAGTTTATTTAGTTAAAGTAGAGAACGTTACGCCCACCACTCTACGCTAACGGTGAGCCTAAATTTTTGACGAGCGACCAGGCAGGCCTGGCGAAGCCGAGTTGACATTATGGAACGTGTGAATCGTTGGCAAGACCTTGATCCACAAATAGCGACGTGCCGGCAATAATACAGCGCGAAAATCAAAGACCTCCATTATTCTTGCGTAATGTCAAACGATCGAAGGAAAAACAGAGTCAATGGCGGTGTACATTGGAAGATAAGCGGCACACGAGTTCCGAGATAAAAAGCTTGAATGGGACGCCGCTACTTCTAACCAATTAAC
>NW_017101636.1:2412-8823 GCF_001263275.1 Habropoda laboriosa
CGTTATCGAAATATACTTTCTGCATCACACCTTTTCAATCTTTCATTGGTTACATAGTTCGATCGAATTGCATTATCTTAAGTGAGACTGTACTTGGAGTATGTAGTTAAAAAAGGTGATAAAAAAATGTCGTAGGTGTAGCCAATTGACATGAGAAACCACACTGACGTCATCGTCACCTTTCAAAATTAGTTCCAAGAAACCACCTTCGAAGCTTCCACGCAAAACTTCTTTCGAAACTCAAATGTTTCACGCTGCTCATTATTACCGTAATCGATTACCAATTCATCGTGTACACGTCACCTTTGTACTTGCACCACGGCACTGTGACTGCAACTTCTGATAAACAATGACAAACTACTATTCGCACGTCTCATTATGTACAGGGTGTTGGAAAAAAGAGAATTGTCGTCGAGAGGAGCATGAAAAATGCTTGAAATACTTTCGATGGAAAATCTACGAGAGTTCGTCTTTCAGGAAATCTAGAAAGTCTAAAAATCTTTAGATTCTTTTAGTTCCATGTTTAGAAATCTTTAGAGAGTTCAGTATTGCAAGTGACACTTTTCGCAATAAATGAATTCGATAGACCTTTACAGATCTTCTTCTGAAGAATCGAGGTTAGGATCTTCGTGTCTCTCAACGCTGCATAATTCGTCGAGCGAGGACAAACGAGAGCAAAGAGGAAAGAGATAATAGATGGAGAAAAAAAGAGATCGAGTTTTATCGGAGGCATTGAACAAGTGTGCTCGTATCGAAATTCGTTTGCAGAGGTGTAACAAGCGATTCGCACCTGTGCCTCGACAATTCCTCGTTGTTGCACCGTCTGTTTGGATTGAATTTCTGCCTCGATGATCGGGGGCCCCAATTCACTCGTCTGATAATTACCAAATAAACCGTGCCATTGTTTAAGCACCATAAACTGTCCAACAAGTGACTGGGTGGCTTCGAACGCGATATACAATTTCGCCTCGTGTCCTTGGTGAATCCGGTTAGAGACCCGACGTTAATTTATTTTTCGACTACCGATTCGCGAAAGTGGTTATCAACGTCGCTCGAAAATATTTTCGGGCCTGTTATTTAAATGAAATCGCACGTGGCATACATTACCTCGTACATTGACGTTCCACGGGCTGGCATAATATAATGGAAATGGCGCGAGCTCGCGATAAAAAAGACACACGTAAAATTTTGCGCCATCTTGGCTAGAAACGGGTGACTTTGAGCGTCCTCCTCTCGTCACCTGTTTCCTTCTCGAAATGTCGAAGAAAGAGGAAACTGGCGTACCTGATGGCTCGTTTTACGAACTGGATTTAGTAGAGGACGGAAGTTAAAAAGTGTGTAGTCCGAGTTGTTGATATTTCGTGTCGTGTAATGTAAGCCACGTGCCTGGGCTTGTTTATCGCTTGATGTGTCGGGGAGGATTACTTCGTCGGTTTAGAGTATTTTTGCGAAAATGTACCGACGTAACGACAAAATTATTACTTAGGAACCAAAAAGTTTGTAACGAAAAGTACAATTTTCAGAGAGAGGGAGAATGGAAGAGACCTGTTGCACTTGAAATAATGATAAATTTTATTTCAAAAACTCTCCTGCCATGGCTCAGTTTTTATTTTCATTAACAATCATTATGCAGTTTTTATATTATTCAGGAAGACAGTACATAGATATGCTCAAATGAAGTGTAGAAATCAATACTTGAGAGGGAAATTTAAAAAAATAATAATTTTAATTTAGAAAATGCTATTTCTTCAATTTCTAAAAATTGAGCACTTACGCTTTCTAGTCCAGTGCCAGAAAAATTCGACAGGAAAAACCTAAAGATCTACAAGATTCGTCCTATTCCTGTTACCAGTCAATGAACGATCGATTTCCGGTTGGCCTAAAATTACCTACAGTATGTCCACGTTGACATGTTTCTTTTCGCAGCCAGGAAAATTCTCGCGGACACACTCGAGTCTATTTAGGCAGCTTCGATCATCGCCGAGAGATTGTTATTTTTAAAGAGGCAAAAGAGGCTCCTCCGCGAGATCCTCCACGTGGTCCCTACTATTCGAAACGCGTTATTCCTCGTTGCGACATTACTTCCGTGCAATAAGACAAATAATACTTTCCCGCGCGTCGCGTTACGAAAAGACAAACCGCACAAAGAGCCAAGAGAGAGAGAGAGAGAGAGAGAGACTCGAAATGGTTAAAAATTCTCGCGATGTAATTAATATCCAACGCTTTCACCGTGGCATTATTATTAACAGCGTACAACAGACGCGCTTCCAGGATATCGAATGTCTCGAACGTCGAGCAATGTATTTCACTAGGTAAGTAAACCAATTATTATCCAATCTCCCCATGAAATCTGGGGATAGTTATGCTTCGACGTGCATCGAACGGTGTCCAATAATTTGGCTGAAATCAGTGAACTAAGTGGTCGTAAAGAAACACACACTTTTTACTAGGTTCATTCGGTAGTTTCGTATTCTCCACACTTTCTTTCGCGCAGATAAATCCTTCGTTGCTGTGTTATTAACCGAATATTGCACAGAATTATGGCCACTCGAACGGTCAGTGTCTCGTCTCTGGTATGCGAACTAGATTCGATATTTTCAAGAATGTTACGAAAATCAGCTTCGCTGGTTATAGAGAGATCTAGATTAAGAGATCTAAGCGTGAGAAGTTATGCATACTACTTGTGTAATATTTTCAATATTTATTGTCTACGTTCTTATCGACATATTTCTGACAACAAAATGTTCCTATCAGTTTTTCCTTTTTTAATCGAGCAGAGTACCTACAATCCGTTCAAAATGAACAGTAAGCGAATGGTTACAGCTACGATCTAAATTACACATAGACCTCGCTCAAAGCTCGCAGCATTAGCTACGAATGTACGAAAGAACAGCAACTATGTGCCTCGAATTTCCAAACTTTGTTAATTACAAATAAATATGAAGTATACTTAAAGAAACTTGAGTACCTCTGACACAATCTACCCTCTATCTAAATTTCCCTTCCAGCACGCAAAATTTCATCAGACCTAGAGCATGTTTCCTCCTTTTCTCCTCGCGCACGTTTCTCGCCATCGATTTCGACACTGTCCCTCCTGCGCGGATTATGCTTTTAATTATTCTCGAAGGCAGCAATGGGAGTAGAGGTGGCGCGTTAACTGCTGCGACGCCCTTGCCCGTTTCTACAAGTCGATACGGTCTGACCTGTGTGCCAGTTACAACGGTGCAGACTCTCCCGTGGGATCAATGGGTCATTGCCCCTGTAGTCTGCAGCATCAGAACTGGCCAACAGGGTTACCACCAGACGTAGAAAGTGTTACTCGACCCTTTTTGCACGCGATAAAATAATAACAAGGCTTTTCTCACAAAACTAACGAAATCGTGTCTTTTTTTTATTCGCCGGCGATAACGATCGCCGTGAGCATATATGAGAATTTCTCGGTTTGTTCCTTCTCCTCGGGCACGATCGACGGGTTGCCACGGTTTTCTAATTTACGTATCAAACGATGTGGCAATCTTGACCTGGCACAAGGAACGCAGACACGAGAATAATACCTGGCTTCCCTTGAGCACCGTGAGGATGAGTTTCAACCTGTTCTACGGAGAATCGTCTGGCTGTCCTTAAGCTATTCTTACTTGCATCGTAATTAAAATGTGCGTGCAACGCTGAGCCGAGGATCGTGTGCGGATTCTTTTCATGGAACAGAATCTTCCGGTTTTGCTAATTGGTACATTAGAACACCTTAATGACCTTAATGAACGTCTTGTAGTTACAATATTTCATTTGATTCAGTGCATCTCTTTTCAAATTATTTGAATTTTCCACCACTTTGGATTCTCCTTCTTCCTAATTTCTACACTATCTGCACCACGATCCCTCAACGTCCATTAAAATTTCTCAAAATAAAGAATCTCCCGAACTTCCGTTCCTCTCCATTCAAATCGCGCTAATTTTTCACCACTCGCTCTTCTCCAAAAGAATCAAACAAAAAGAAAGTGATATTTCTACGAAGTCTCTGCTCACAAACAGTCCCAAAAAGGACACCCAAGTCCCTCTCGATAGAAGGAGCGAAAATAATAATCATCTTTCACAATGCAGCATTCCAAGAACTGCCTCCTTCGAATTGACGTAAGCGAAGGACTCCCCTAACGAGGTTCTTTCGCAGGCTACAACTTTGGGAACCGCTGCAGCAGCAGCAGCAAGCAACAGCAGCTCGTTCTGCATCGATGCATCCTTTTCCACGCTCTTAGCCCGGCCCGAGAAATTTATCGCGTCCTTCGAGATCGCCTCGAACGATCCTCCGCGGTTGTCCCGGGCTCTTTCGACGTCGCGGAGATTGGAAAAACTTTCGCTGTTGCCGTCCGTAAACGCCATCCTCGAAGAATACGGAAGACGGCAATTTACGGCCGGACGATTCTGTTTTGGTATGAGAGAAATGTTGAACGGGTGAAACGATACATCACTTTTCTACAAAGTAGATTTCGATATCTTTGTCCATCTGATACGCTTTACGGAAACGTTTTCACGGTTTTAATGGGTCTCGCGCCGCCAAGTATAAATGGTTCGAGCGAATTTTTGAAAGTTTGCCATTAGATTTCATAATTTCCAGGTAATTTCGCTTCTTTGCCTTTTTCTTTCTTTCTTCTTCTTCTTCTTCTTCTTCTTCTTCTTCTTCTTCTTTACACACAAATATAAATTGTTCTACTCTAGTTTTTACGCGGATATAAAAGAAATGGTTTGTGCTGTTACGGTGTAACAGCGAAGTTGTTATCGCGTAAACTTGCTTTATGGAGAATGTGGTAATGCCTTGCGTAATTGAGCCGTTAGAAAACAATAAATACATGGAACAACTTAAGGATCGAACGACCGTGTATAGATCACCGATTACAAAATCGTTAAAAAGGATTAATTTAAGTTTCGTAGAAGATTTACAAACCTTCTCTTGCATTTTGCACAGAGTTAAAACTAATCGTATTGAAAAGGATTGCTATGTATTGATTAGAGTTTTGCATCTTCTGCAATTCTGTTTTCCTAAAAATTCGACGAAAACGATCTAACATACAATTACCACGCGAATATACCGCAAAAGTTATCGTTCTTCGCGTGAGACCTACTCTTCTGTCGCCTATTTCCGGAAGTTTACAAAACTAAATGAAATACTAGACGACCAAATAACGGCGGTACATTTGAATTTTAGATACCGCATTTCCGGAACAATAAAAATGCAACGACCGATTAATGAGGTTATCGTGCTAGCTGGTCGGTAAATTAAAGCCGCGTTTCGTAGCACGTAAATCCCCAATTAATTATGTAACACGAAATCATTAACGTGTACGAAGAGGAGGTTAAATTGCTTTTTTGCTTACCGCTATCTGCGATCTACGAGCGGCCATTTCGTACACCCGCGAGAAAGAATCAGGATGGAGACAACGCGACGATCCGCCGTTTTTGCACAATGATCCCACGTTGATTAACATTCAATCGCAAAGTAGATTTTAATCAGCCACCAACTTCCTATGATGCATTCTACGTTTATTATTGCATTATTTGCTTGCCTGGGAGGTTCATTAGGAGATTGTTGAACACTTGGACAGATGGCTCGAATTCGACGTCTAAAGTCACTCGAAAGATTATCTTCAGAGATTGCAGATATCAAATTGAAGAACGTCTTTAAAAAATTGCGACTGTAAATGCCACAATTCCTTTCTGTACACCCTTCCAATTTTCACGCTCGTAGGTTATTCTTTGCTGTTAAACACTACCTTCTGTTAGTACCGTATTACGAGGTACGAAATGGGAACCCAAGTTTTGCCAATTAAATCACCTTAAACTTCACTTAAACCAGACCAAATCCCGCAGAGAATAATTCGAGAAAATTGCAAAAATAAAACTCCTCTTTGCAGTTTAACAGACGTATCCAGCGGACAAAAAAGAATTCAACAAAACTGTGCAAACTAGAAAACTAGAAAAACTACGAAAGTTACGAAAAGGAAACACAAGGAATGAAAAGTCGAGGGATGAAAAAATCGGAGACACTGAACCTTTCGGTGAAGAGTTGCGCGGTGTCGCGAAAATCACGCTAATTTCACCTACTAGCACGATTAAACGGCGGTAGCACACCGGCTCCCCGTGTGTCCACCACTTTCATCCACGTCCACAAATATCCTGACCTTAACTAGCGCGCTATTCCAACGGAGGGTCCGGCTTCGTGCGTGTGACCGCGAGTGCTTCTATTTTCGCCGACGTTCGCGTCGAAGTGGCATCGCCTCGTTCCTCGACACTGATTCCGTCGTGAAGCGACCCAGCCCACTACAGGCCGATGTAATAGATGATTTCGATCGATTTTAACGAGGCACGAAAGTGAACGCGCCGCCGCTGGACCCACGTTCCCCTTAAAAGGATGCAATTAGA
>NW_017101636.1:8834-19184 GCF_001263275.1 Habropoda laboriosa
TCATGATGTCACTGCGGATAAGCAAATCGTTCGGCCGGCGATCTTCGGCCTGTTCGACCGGAGAATCGCGACTTAATTAACCGTGGGACAGAATCGGGATAGCTCTCCTGCGTTCTGTACGGGGTGTGTGAGAAAAACGGATCTTAACGAGAGAACGACACGTGAATCGGAGGATTTTTTTAAGGCTCGGCTAATTTCTTAGGGATCGAAGGAGATTTAACTGTATTTTACACGTCCCAGTTTTTTTTTAATTACAGTGCTATTTCATATTGCGCTGTTCCTCTCGTAAAAATGTAAAATTGCGATCGACGGTAATTTTTCTCCTCGTGAACGAAGAAACACAGGGTTGTAGAGACGGAGTGGTTCTACCAGGTCCCTCCCCTAACGAAGAAATCGTATTCTTACGTCGCACGCCCTTCGCCTTGCAGGGCCACCCTAATAATTTATTGCCCCGTTTATTATAGCCAGTCAGAGTGACTTTAATTACGCCTACGTTGTAAAAGCGAAATTTAGTGGTAGTATACGTGGCGCACGAGCCAAGCCACAGGGTGCAAGTACGTCTGAAGCTTAAGGGGACGTTTATGAACCCTCTGTGACTAAAAGTGAATGCATTGACGACAGGATAAAATCGAGTCTTGAGGTATTTTCTCGAAACGTCTGCGAAAGGCTGAAGACACCTTCGCGACAAAAATAAAAATTCATTTCTGAAGGAAATTTCAAACACGCCGCGAAGTGAAAAAAAAAAAGGATCACGAATTTTCTCGTTTCCCATGTGTGTTCACTTCCTTTATACCCTCGCATCTCGTTGATTTATCTACCGTATCAGCAACTATTGAATAATTCCACGGTAAGAGAATTTTCCCAGCGACTTTCCCATCGTAAAAATCGAAATTAACGACGATAAAGATCCACACGATTCAGACTTCGGATACGTCTATCAAAGATGAGCAAACGGCGAGACTTTAGGTAGGCAGGTGAAACACGAAAAGAAGAGTGACAGGATAGAGAGAAAGATGGTGGATATTAACGGACACGGTGTGACGTCGGATTATGCCATGGAATCACGCGGCTTGATAAGGCTGAACTCCATTTAAAGTCCCGTTGAATCGGCAAACGGCGAGTCGCGGCCGTTTAGGTAGACCAAAGTGGTTCTACCTTTCGCTTAACCTTTTCTTCATTCTCGTTACTTTCACGTACGATCACCGACCCACCGATGCCGGTGACAAAACGTTATTCTATTTAAAGATCAGTCCGGTTATCGATGTCGACGGGCAACCGTATCGAAGAATGCCTACACGTGGGCGGTTTAAAAAGTTTTTCAACGCTAGAACAAAGTGACTGAATCGACCACTGACGCAACTGATCTATTAAAACGAACGTTTCTTGAGGACAAAACGATCGGTGAACGGGGGGAAAGAAACGGTAGGAAAAGTGTCGGGGGTGTTCTCATGGGAGAGAACAATTGGCGACTTTCGATAATTCTGCGGCGCTTAAATTTGAGATAAAAGTGATCTCGTTTCCAATTTTTCGCCCCTTCTTTCAGTACAAGAGAGAAGCTTATCGACAACGTCAGAAGCAGCATTCTTCCTCGAGAGGATCCTAAAGATTAGAAACGATGGAAAGACGTGTCTCTGATTTCAGAATAATTTCTCTCTTCCCTATCGAGCCGTAACTCGTCATCTGTTCAATTCAATCCTTTCCCCAGCATCCTCGAGAAAATCGTTACTCTTTTTCTCGACGCGTTCGTGGAAGAAAGAAGGGAATGACAAAGTCTCGTCGACGAATCTTGCTCATTACCGTATTCACGTGGCCAATTATAGAGTAATCAGGCAAAGAATACCGAACAGGCTTTCGCTAGAAGATGTTGCCGACTTCCGGTTAGCATAGTGACACTTTTCTAGTAGGACTTTCCATTTGAATTTATAATGTACGAGAGCGAACGTGTCGCGGTCCCGTCTCGTGTTTCCGGTACGCAACGACCACGAGCGAATTTTAAACATCCTGCAGCCGCCGCGGCAAACGACGAATGCGCGTGTATACGAAATTTTCGGCAGGTTTTCAAACGAACCAAACGACGATTTGTAATAGGTGATAAACGATTGAGCTCGCGTGCGCCGAACGACGACAATACGTTAATTGACCGGGCGAAGGCAAATTGTCCGGAGCGTGATTAACTTAAATGCCGTGTAACACCAGATCGAACGGGGTAGTTGATTGTTAGCGTTTCGAGATTTCAACGAGTGAGGAGAAAAGAAAAACAATTTCTTTTTTTCTGTCACTTGTACTGTACGGAGGATGTTAAGATTGTTTCGGTTTTGGTATTCTGTGTCGAGTGAAAGTGGGTTGCTCCACGTGGAAAAATGATTTTTTTTGTGGTTGTATAACACGTGATAATAAGTTCAGTAGCAATATATTTTATAACAATAATTTCATAATAACTATAAACACACACAAATTATATCTCGCAAATATTCTCGCGCACTCTCTGATAACAATAACAACGCGGTTCTACTGCTTTACTCCCTGTTTCTCTCTATGATCCGCTCGTTTTCCAAATCTCGAGACGATTCGACAAACACACTACATTCACGCCTTCACCCACAACGTATTGTTAAACCAATTCCACATTTTTAAATAGGAAGAATGAAGAAATAAATAAAGAACGACGTAAAGGTGGGATTTACAGTTCCAGCTTTTCCATTCCATATTCACTGGAAAACTGTTCGATAGAGAACTTTCGAAATTTTCCAGACAAGAAAAATTATTCCGCGGAAAATAGAAAGAACAGCAGGGACAATTACAGTTTCCTCCCCGAGTCACATTAATTTCGTACGTCACAGATTACGCAAGATCCTATAAATAAAAAGAAAAAACAATTTTTTTCCGTCGAACCAGCGATTAAGTTAGCCAAAAGTGGGAGTCCGTCTCCTACAGAGAACGATTGTTCATCGTTAAATAAGTTCTCAGACCGTGACGAATCGTTCGAAACAAGCGTCTAAAACGAGTATATAACGCATCGACGGCGCCAGAATAAAAATGTCATTTCAGAGCGTGCCGGTTGCATAATTCGTACCGACCGCGCGTCGTCACAACATCCGAGTTAATTAATTCAACGATTCAGAGGAGCGCGGGCTACGGCGAGAATATTCGCAGACGGTATTATTAAAAGCCGATAAGTGCGCGATGAACGCGTGGAATACGATCGGTTAAGTAATCATTCGTGGCGGCAGATGTTCTCCCTGAATAAATACATAGATTTCCCCCCCTGGCAAATCGTGCACAAATCATTTTAGCGGTTTCGCGAGAAATTATAACCCCTCCTGTGTGTAACTGTGCGCGCGTCTGTGTTATCCACAGGCCTCTGGCCAATTGAAAGGAATCATTCGAGCCGACGATAAATTAGAAGAACGACGCAAAGTTCTTCGAGAACCCCCTAAATTACTATCTATAATACGGTAGCTGGCTGCGTGTGTTTCAGCTTCTCAACGAGAATGCCGCGACCGCGTAATGGATTTATGAATCTCACGCGTATCGTTTCGAACCACTGAAACGCACCGCGCTTCGGTGCTCGAGACGAGCCGCCGTTTCATTGCATATTCATCGCGTATATTCATCGCGAGGCACGGTGATTCAAGCGATCTGACATGTATTATCGGTGCCGAATCGAACGAGGTGAATTTCGTTTCTTGGTGTTGTTCTTTCGTGTGCGTGTGGTGAGATTCGATAACTGAGAGACTTCTATTAAGATTACATCTTTGTTCGTTCAATTCTGGCACGCTGTGAAAATCTCCGAGTCGAAATATGACTTAGAGTTATTCGCCACATGCTCTGTAACTCGAGTTCGGAATAGCTCTGCAAGTGGGAAATTTACATTACCAACTGAGATAAAAAAGTTGTAAAAAGTGCAATTTGTAATTTTTTCAAAATTTTTTGCACGCGTTACTTAGTACACCGATCCCTCTAACTTCTGGGAAAAGCTCAAGTCGTTTGGTCCAATTTTGAAAAAGTTACAATAATCTAAATAGTGTCAGAAT
The DNA here is from genome assembly GCF_001263275.1 of Habropoda laboriosa. Classification (NCBI taxonomy): domain Eukaryota; kingdom Metazoa; phylum Arthropoda; class Insecta; order Hymenoptera; family Apidae; genus Habropoda; species Habropoda laboriosa. The sequence goes on from NW_017101636.1 coordinate 12,869, forward strand.
TTTTTAGTGACCGACTGTATGTATCAGAAATCGATACGGTCTCCTTTCTTTCTTTCAACTCCCTTGTAACATGTGTAACAATCGAATAATTGAATTTTCCTTTCTTTACGTCGTTGCAATTGAAAAATTATTAACCTTCGCACGAAACTTCTGTAACTCGAAGATTTCACCTCTTCTTTTGAGGTTAGGTTCGAGTTACCGAGGTTCGACTGTATTGTGCCGTCTACAACTTCATGTAACGTAAATTCATCGGCGGGGTTCATTTAGAATTGTTCAATTCGAATTTATCAATTTAACCATGAAGGAAATTACAGATTTGTTTAGTTTTTCGTACGAAGTCGCGAATGAAATATTGTTAAGGAAATTGTTCGAAATGGGAGAATAATTGAGCAATTTGACTGCAGTGAGAAGATTCCGCGGAAACTCGGAAATTTTACGATCTAATGTGTGTACACTCGCTAACGAGAATTGTTCTCACGAGGTAGGTACATGTGAACTCTAAAATTCTATTTTAGTAGGAAGAAGGGGATAGAGAGGAAGAGAGTGTAATACCGTTAGCGACCCTCGTTTAGCTACCGCGACACTGGGCCACATCGAACACGACCTTCTTGTACATCAGGTAAACAAACGAGGCTGAATGTCTGACAAGTGGATTTGTATATACGAAACGTGAGTAGATTTAGCCGATTCGCGGAACGATTCCTGGCATTCCGCTGTTTCTTTGGTACAAAAGTTTCTTCGGCCTCGACACGAGTTAATTAAATTTTAAAGAAAAAATTGAACGAACGAGGCACGTGTGAAATAATGGAAAAATAAAACGTAAAATATCGATCGACACTGATCTCAACATTATTAGAAGATCGTTACTTTATTTTTACCTCGCGTGGTTCGCTTTCGTTTGGGTACCGTGAAGCATAAATAAATTAATAAGGTTGAAAAAGTCAAGTTCACAGATGGCAGATAATAAAACAGATAAAATCTGAGATACGTCGATTATTCGGAAACAGGAATATTAGTTTGCAAATATGTCCCATACACGAGATAAGAAAAATCACGGAGAATTTTGATATCCTGAAAAATTCAGAAATCTATTTAAAATTGTATCTATCTAAAATAAAATAAAAAAGTAAGGAAGAAATTTAATTTGAATTATTTCAAAACTATCCACTCCTAAATATGATAAAATTAAGAAAGAAAATGGTATTATTTCTTTATATCTATCGCTATTTATTTTCGGACACCCTGTACACAGCGGTCTAAAGTCCATGCGCATTAACTTCAATAAACAGAGCAGAGCGTGGTGTTTTCGAATATTTAGAATAATTAAGCAATTCGCGACGGTAATGAAGAATAATCGAGCAGTATCGTTATCGTACGAAAAGTTGCTCGTCGTTAGGAAATAACATTGAGAATAGATAACGAGAACGACATTTTTCAAGAAGGAAGGTTATCAATTATTATGTACAGATAATAACCGTTATACTAGATTTTACTTCTATGTACTTCGAATATTCTTCGTAACTGTACTTTGTACACCGGGAACATAACATGAGGTTTACAAAAAAGACGCGACCGTTTCTGGCTGGTTGTTATGATTTCGTTTCCAATAATACAAAAGACGTTAAGTTTGTTTGACTTCGTGCTCGGTCGTCTGTGTACCGCGTAAGCGAGCAAAAAAACTTCTCGAACGACTCTATGTAAACAACCGTATGTATACGTGAAACCGTTTAGCCAATTGCACGTTAGAAAATGAGATTACTGTTTCCGAGAAACGAGTAAAAAAATGGTAGAATTCAATCGCGAGCAAAAACAATCGTAAGTAACATTGAAAGATAATACCGAGAGATTTTCGATGGAGGGTACGTATCGCGATATTATCTTCACTGATTCACAACTGTGAACTCGAATTGTGAAATCGACAGCGGTGAAAAACAATATTACGTATAAAAACGGCTGAATCTTTCGTTACGCTGTTATCCAGTTCGAACACGTACACGATTCGTCAATTTGCTAAGAAAATTATTCGTAACGTCGTAAACAACCGACACTAGCGCGGCTCGTAGACCGAACGTGAAATCATAGTATCTCTTGCACGAACATAGTAGTTTCTTTTTGCGGCACCGTTGTAACTCACTCGATGTCATGGAGGTATCGCGATCCCATTAAAATTCTCCACCGGACACATAATTACTTTATCGTGGCAACGGTCGAGCATTTTGCAGATTTCGGTATCGATGGAGAACAATGTCGCGTCCTACGCGATCCGCATCTTGTCTCAGGCGTGTCGGCCAATCGATACTCGTGCCATTGCTCCGGAAATGATCCTTCGGATTCGAGACGGTTGGCTGTAGTGACGTCACTTCGAGCAAAGTACAATCGAGAGAATGGTTCGTCATGTGGGTGTATATAATGGGAGCGTGGAAGCATTAAAAATGTTCGTGGAGGGAAGCACGCTTCATAGTCGGCTAATAACGCCATTGTTTTATCGACTTGAAAACAGTCGAACGCGACATTCGAGTCGACCTCTCGAAACGCAACGTTTCCATGTCCAAAGTTTACTTGTCAAGGTGATATTACGTTTGCCACCTTGGTTTTTGCGAATATTAATTTATTAGAACTGAACGCGGGCATGAAACTGCAATATTCTTAGTTTCGTAGAAACCACGCAACGATCCGTGGCAATAACTGTTCGAGAGAGAGAGAAAGAAAAAGTACCACGTGTCCGACAGCACCTTTCGTTGCAAACCGGCAAATTAACACATTCCAGAGCAGTGATTGGCCAACACCCTGGATCACGTCTGGACACCCGTTATGCTAATTTAATAAGTGTCGTTCCGTATAAATTCACCACTTTCCATGAACAATTCTTGGTCTTACCGACCGACAGTGGTACAGCCGGCACGAACGCGACACACGGTTCGTCCATTGGAACACGTCGCGTTTTTTTCTTTATTTCTTTTAGAAACGACACTGACATCGATCAAGTTACAACGAAAATCGTTGCCGGACGGCCGGCACTGTACCGGTAGAACGAAATTTATACAACTGACGTCGTTAGCAGTAGTCAGTTTTACTCCACGTTCCTTGTCACGGATCAGCGCCGTATCGGCCATGATTCGATGCAATCGATCGAACGTACGAACGATAGTCGAAACGACGTTCCTTGCCCTCCGCCCGCAACCTTTTTTTTGTCTCCTTTAGGTTAATGACACCCACGACACGAGCGCACGCTCGAAATCGCGCGTGCGGATCGCACGTCGTACGGCTAATATCGTGGTCGCACGACACACGGAGCCAGCACACAAACGTGCTTGAAAGTTACGTAAGCTTACCTGCATCAGAGGCAGAACCTGGCCGGGATTGACGGGTCTGCTCGTCGTCTCCTTCCTCTGTACCGGCTCGTTCTTTGTCACTTCCCCAGAGCGAATTCCCACTTCCGTCTCCTTTTCTATTAACCGTTTCTCAACGTTACGATTCGCCTCCTCCATGATTGAAACGATGACAATGCTCGGGAATGAAAGCTGATACCCCCTCGTCGTCACTGCTCGCTTCTTTCTCGTGTCGTCGTCTTCGTCTTCGTCGTGGTCGTAAGAGAAGCGAGCACCCGTGCGCGACGTCTACGTTAAAAGGCGATGATCGATCGATTCACAAGAGCCACCGAACAGAGAAACGAACGTGCCTTGAGAAATGTCTTTGTCGTAGTGCAGCGAAAAAACCTTCGGAACTCTCGCACTTTCAACGTAACTGATCGGAACTCGGACTCGGGCTAACCGTGTGTGTCACGTGGTCGTCGGGGCAGACAGGAAAATCGAGCCAGACGGGCCGTGAAACGTTGGTGATCGGCGCACACACACGCAGTAATACGAGAAATCGGGTGACGATTTAACCGCGGCCACGTATAACACGCGAGCCCGTAGGATAAGCTCGTAGATGACGAAGGGAAGGAAATCGACGACGATTCCGAAAAGAACGAGACAACCGGCGGGATTCGACACTGCGAGAATCTCGTGCTGCTCCGTCCCGGCGTGATGGCGCCCCACCCGAGTCAAGTCGAACGCCGCGTAACCATCCCCACCACTCGCTGAAGGCCGACCGTACGTCTGCCCGAAATCGCCCGAAAGCTGCCGGCCTCCGTCGCGTCGTTTCGACGACGAAACCAGCGCCACCGGCGACGCGGAAAATGCGAACGTTGCCACGCCACGCGACACTTTTCTCGCCAACTAATTTTTCACCCGTTCTACATCACACATCCGACCCGATTAACCCTATCGACGTACGCTGCAACGCGAAATACGAGGCACGTTCGACGATCTCGTTGCGAATCTATCGCAAACTCACGTGGTTGCGAAGAACAGCCGCGGTTCAGAAGCGCTCGACGCGTGGACGGCGCAGGTCTTGAAAATCCATTCTTCACGCTTGTAGAAATTTTCCATTCATTATCGAAGAATACTTATCGATTTAACCGGGATTCATTTAAACCTGTATCGACGGAGATTTTCAATTGGAAATACGAGGTGTTGGAAGTTGCCGGTAAAAATGAAACTCGGTTTATCTATTTCTAATTTTTTATCAATTAAGCACAGGAAACGGTTTATCATTTTGTAACTCGTTACAAGTTATAAAGTGTACGCGGCTATATTACAGCGTATCACGTAATTACACTTGAGATTCTATTTATCGAAATTTAGTTCTTATCAATGCAAGAAAGAGGTCTATTGTGCCGCATTATTTTCTCATATTTATTGCAGTAATAAAAATGGAATATCGAGGGTATCTTAATTTACTGTTCGATTCATTTTTACAGATACGCGAAACGTATTATGTTAATAACATTTTGAAGAAATCTGTACTTAATATTTTACGGAAATTTTGCATTCTTAAAAAGCTGCCAGTGTACTTATCTCTTTATCGAAAAGCGTTTAAGTGGCAAAACAAGCTACCAAGGAATCACGCCACTGGAAGATGTATAACCGGAGAGATAGGAGATATAAAACATTTAATCGAAACACTGATGATTCCCTACCCTCCAATTGTATAATATAAGATAAAGTGGAATAAAAAAAATTCGCTAACACCTATCAATCGATTTATTTTAATCACAAATACCCGCTGCGATGAATTAACGAGCGGAAAAACAATTATCACACACAACATAGCTGCCTATATAGAATGCAAGTGACAATCGATCGATAAACGCTTTTCTTGGGGAAGAACCTGGTGACACGATAATTATAGAAAATTAATTAATCGAGCTCGAACAACCGAATTCAATCGATTCAATTAAAATCAGTCCTTACGGTATGTTCACTCGTTAAATTAAGAAAAAAAAAATTAATTTCAAATTAACAAGAGTACAGAGACGTAATCAAAGGAGAAATTTCAAACTTTTCTATATTCAACTCGTCAGCTATATTTGTACTTTACCACATCATTATTTGCATTATTACGCAAGCTAATAAATAATCCTATTTTAATGCCATTACCAACTACGATTACTTCTTCTCCCGCTAACTTTTTAACATTCTCCCCGAACAAAACAGCGAGAGGTTATATAACCGGTGTCCAAAGAAATCTGCCTGACCAAAAGATCAAATTTTTCCGCGTCGCGACTTTTTCGCAGAGAACGCAATTAACCAGTGTCATACTTAACCCGCGTGCATCCCGTCGATAGTAGCGTTCGAGCGCGTGCAAAACTGCGGGTAGAAAGTGTTGATTAATATCGTCGATTAATATTTACCAATGTATCGAACCCGGAGGGGAAGAACCTCCTTCGTTGGAGGAAAGAAATCTGACATTTAGTCAGATTCGAATTTCTGCAATCGCTCTGGTCAGTTCGAAATCGATCTCGCGGCAGAGAGAATCAACCTGCTTATCATACATTATCGTACTAATCAAGCGGTACTCTCGCGCGCTAGGCGTGAATTTTTCGAACGCGTTTCTTTTTTTCCGCGCGTGAAACGCAGCTGTTTCGCACGCGCGCCACGCTGAACCGAGCGCGGAGAGACACGTTAAATGCCACTGCACCTTCGCTGCATTGCGTATCGGCCTCGCAGGTAATAAGCTTCGCCCGCTTTTGCGCGTGGCAATTGCATCCCGTTTCGTGCTGCACGAATATTCAACGGATCGGAGCCGTAGAAAGCGTTACGAGACCGTTTCTCCTCTGCTCTTTCTCTATCCGTGCTTCTACGTCCATCGTTCACCTTCTGCTCCTCGTCTGGTTCATCCTGGAAGAATTAAACGGTGTAAAGGAAACGAGATACGATCTCGTTCTTTTTTTAACTTTGGAATGTATTGAATACTACGAGTTAATTCATCG
>NW_017101636.1:19210-87405 GCF_001263275.1 Habropoda laboriosa
CGTTGTGTATTCTGGGAGATAAGAATGAGAATCAAAGGCGAGTAAAATATGTAAAAGAGTATCGTGCCTCGAAACTAGCGAACAGTTCCCGTAACTTTCCTATTGCGAAATCTGGCTCGTCGTAAAGAAACGATAGTTGGCGATAGAAAGATAAATCTGAGGAATGTTTCAATTACAGGGAAGAAACGTATCGATGATATAACGTAATACCATGCAAGTCCGTCCACCTTGTATCCTCGACGTGAGATATTCAGTTCTTATCGAGTCTGCGACATTTAGATAGTCGGGTGATAACTGGGAGTTATCTGGAATAAGGTTCGAGGAACGGGGAAATCTGGCTAGAAGAATCCTGGATAGAGGAAGAATTTTCATTGCGACAGTGAACTATGTGACGTCGATCTACTTCCTTCATTCTTTTCTTCTCGCGTCTTCGTTGACTAAGATCGCGTTGACCGCGACAAACTCTGAAATCTTCAGTCTGAAACGTGTAGCGAAACAATTTTTAAAAAATGATACAAAGATCTTTTGTATGGATCGTCTAATCGAATTTTCATTTAAACACGAAATTTTCTTCAAACGCTAATTTTCTTCAACTGCTAATTTTCCTCGAACGAAATTTTCTCGAATGCGAGAAAACGTTGCAGTGCACGGCTCTTTAAAGCACTAGCGCGAGTGTCGGCCGCGTCAGCCACATACGGCAAACAAAATTATATATTTCGATAAGATAAAAGCGCAGCTGTAAGTTTCGAAAGCGCCGCAAATACGTGACCGGGTCGATGGAAATTTTTACGGGCGTCGGAATCGGTGCACCCGGGGTGGGAAACAATATTGACCCGGGGCCCTGCTGGTTGCATCGCTCCGTGGAAACGCGTGTCGCTCTCGCGTGTGCATGTTCTAAATCAAACGTAATAAAATCGGCACGGCTGTTGAATCGTAACCAGACCGACGAGCGTACGGCATTGACACGTGCTGAGAAATTCAATCGACCGCGGTTCGGTTAATTAATTAATCGACGGTAGTCGCGCGTGTATCTCGCGAGGTCGCTACCAGAACACGCTGCGTCTATTTTCTTCTCTTTCAATTTTCTCACCGGCAGAAATTTCAGGAAGAAACGTGAGATCGAAGCAGAGAAACCAGCTCCCCTTCGCTCTTTCGGGATTATCGACCGGTTAGATAGCGAAGAAGAATTCACGAGATCCTTTCCCATCCTGATCTAAGGTTTATCTGTTAACACTAGATCGAACCGAACTCGTTCAAATGTTTTCTTTTTAATATAGTACTGTTAGGTCATCTGCTTATCTTGGCTCGATGCTAGCACACCTATGATAAGAATCTGATTTGAAAAATTCCGCTTTTGGAAAGTTGCCGATGATGTTAAAGAACTTTTTAGTGTTAAATTGCTCTTGTCCACGTGTATGGCGAGTGTTAAGCACTCGGGTGCTAATTTCCGCGTACTTGGAATATTGCACTAGGTCTGAAGATTGAATGTATTGCGTTGAGATTCTGACTGAATCTTTATTATTCCTAATGTAACCGATGGTCTGTGTACTAACACTCTGTGGTCTTAAGCTAAGTCGGCCTTCTTATCGAGCCGTCCCTTCTCCAAATCTTCTGAAATTTGAAGAAGGGACGCGAAGGGAGGTTCTTAAAATTACTAAGTGACCAACCCCGTATCATCCCCTTCCATTGCGCCCGGAGCGCGTCACGTCCTTGGAGCAGGGGTGACGAAGCTGGTCCTTGGTGGACGGGAATTTGCCAGGTCAACTCTGACTCTCCGACTCGTTCGGAAGGTCAGGTACCGAGAGTTCGAAGACCCTTTGGGGGTGACTTTATAATACCTTGCCTTACAGCCTATTCTTTAATATTTGAGAAATTCCACGTGCCGCATGTTGGCTGCAGACCGGTCTGCTAAATTCAAAATAACGGTTTGCTGAACTAGAAATCACGTATCATAAAATCGTCCCCTTGCTCAATAATTTCCAATTTTGAAGTTCTTCGTGTAGCATACTTAAATATACCAGAAGAGAGGACATTATAGAAATTAAGATTCTTTTGTCCAAGTGTGTGGCGATTATTCTCACACAATTTATTTTTCCTTTAATCACTCTAATTTCGAAGTTCTTCATACAATACCTACATCTAAATGTGACTTATTAGACAACATATTTCGCATTAATCAAATGCATCGTTCCGCCGTTAACCCGTTCATTCGTTAACGTTCGACGGCCTGGTCGCCATAATCGCGAGGACAACGTCCCGCTTAAAATAAGACCGCATCGATCGGCACGGCTGATTTCGGCCATCGCGATCTCGACGGTGAACCGCGCTCACGCAGATCGATCGATCCATCGCGTGGATCGGATTAACGCGACCGGGAATCCGTCAACTTTTGATGCATGTGAACGCATCGGCGCCATATGTTAGCTCGTGCACGAGCCGTTGCTCTATTCCCGCAAAAATCGACTAATAAAAAGGCAACTCGTCGACCTTCGATATAGTCTATGCCTCCGCTGCCACTTGCCTATCTCTCTCCAACTATCCGCGTCTGTTCTCCAGGCCTCTCACTCTCCTCGTCGCACCCACGTCACGACACTTCACCTCTTTCTCTGTCTCTCCCTCGCCGCCCGTTCTTTCGTCCCTCTTCTTCTCTTGCCTTTCTGTTTCTGCCGGCCCGTGTGCTTCGCCGGTGTGCACCGTTGCCAACTTTCACGTATCATAATACACAGTGAAAGAATGTGGTTTCCCTTTCAAATTACAAAATACGGTGCGAGCGCACATTGCTCGCCGCACACTTCCTTCGTTTGCTCGCTATTTTCTTTTCTTGCCGCGATTTCGCGCGCGCGAGGTCTGACCAACATCTCCGCCGATCTTCGAAACATCGAAAGCGTTAGTCTATACATCGGCGAGAAAATGGCCTGGCGGGTGCTGTATCGTCGAGCGTACTCTTTTCACATCGACGAAGGATCGTTTCGCCCTCGTTAATGTCACTGAAATCGTTCGATATAGTTAGTCACTATTCAGTAACTAATTCCGCGTGTTTATCCCACGTCGAGTAGTGTTTCCAAGCTTCGCCGTATAATCGACGGGCTTTCTGAAATCTTCCCTTGAAATTTCCTCGTGGTATTCGATAAAGGTCGGTAAGTGAAATTGGTCACCGGTTATCCTTCGAATTATTTTCATTTTATGTCGAGTCACACTCGATATTTTCAAATATGTATTACATTTTTCGACAAATAACAATTCTCGGCAAAGCTCCAAATCTGTTTTTAATATTCACTAATCGTCCTTCGGAGTACATTTCAAATAGAACTTGAAAGAAAATGTAAAGAAACTTCGGAGTGCAAAGGATTCACATCTACATTTCTTTCAGTTTTACATAATACGACAGATGCCTGCACATATGCACGCCAAATGACATACTGGAACTGTGCATTTTTCATGATTGCACGTCGATAACACCGTTCCATCATGGGAATTGGCGCGTCACACACGTGTTAAGTGAAAACTCGCAATTTACTTAATTCGCCGTTTCAATCGGCCGTAACCATTTTCCTAGAACCCCGTTTCTTTCTTTTCCCCCCCTCTCGATTCACGACCCCCGCGCAGATATTGAGGTCGTAAAATCGCGTTCTATTGACGAGCCCGGTTTCGCCTTCTCCAAGGATACAGGGCGACCGGTGGCAACACCTGAGACTGAAGCCTTGATTAAGATATTACGTTGCCACGCATGGTCCACACACGATCGGGCGCTCGATTTTACTGCTAAAGACAGACTTGACCCAGATATTCTGTAAAAACCAGTAGGCACGTCCGTTCTAATTGCGAATATCGATTCGACGGGACTTCTTGTTGCCGTCGCCATCGCCATCGCCACCGACGCCGCCGGCCACGATTTGTATCATCTTTCGACGCGATTCCTTCCAACAGGCCTGGCCACGGTAGAAATTGGGTCAGGGACACGAGCGTTCGCCACGCGAACAATAAAACCGTGCACCACCGTGTGGCCCTTTCCTTTCGGTCTCTTTCGTGCTAAGGGAAACCGACGACGAGGATGGCTCGAAGAGGAATTCAGACGCGACGCCTCGCCTCGGGATTTCACGTTTAGTTAACCAAGAAGATTGCGGGCCGTCTATGCTTTTACTGGTTCGATGCCCCTCCGCTCTGTTTACCAGGTCGACTTCGTGGGTATTCGAGATGCCTGTGAACGTTCGCCTCTGTGTTTGCGATTAATACGGTGTGTAATGGAAGTTCCTGGTCGTGGAGATTGCAAAAACGGTCGATTTACGGGCTAATTGCACTTTGGTAGAGTTTTCAGATTGGAAAGTTTGCATTTATTTTGAAGATTGAACGGAGGTGCGGAGGATTTTGGGAATCCCCGTGGAGTGTAAAGGGTTAAATCTCAAAAATTTTATGCGTTACCTTTCACTCTCCTCCATCCAATATTTTCAGTTTTTTGTTAATTTGAATATTGAACGGAGGTATGGTGCATATTGGAACTCCCCTTAGAGTGCAAAGGGTTAAATTTCACTCTCCGTTCGATCATGCTAACTTACTAAACTCAGAGTCCATAAACTTTCGTTACACTCTACATTTCTGCATTATTCCGAATATCAATTTTTATAAAAACAGAGTTAGTCGAATATCGAAAAAATAAACTACCCTGGTACTGTCTTTGAAGGTGCGAAAGAAATTAGTCGAACATTATTCGTCCTCTCCGATGTCACTCTTATCTGTAACCAGACACTCGTAAAAGAACAGCATTCTTCAACGTAACGTCGACAGTAGTATCAGTTTATTAAATTACCATAAGAAACATAAAAATACACATAGCAAAGAACCTTTAAACCTGATCCTTCGTGATTACCTTCCTCGAGTTTCACATGGTTTGACAATTGAGAGAAAAACCCGACAAATTTGGACGATAACGATTGAACTTATTAAACTTCACCTGGACCAATCTATCTCTCTCTCTCTCTAACCACCGAGATATAGAGGGAGTCCATAGAGAATACCGAAAATCGATATCTAAAGCGTGAGTGTTCTCGCGGGGTAATGTCCGCACAGGCAACAGGTTTCTGGTGTATTCTACTGCGCCGTGTTCTTAAGTAGAATATCCCTGTCTCTTCAGTAGTTCAGGATGTTTCTGACAGCCGCGAAGCACCGCCACTTGTCGGGCAGATAAAACGGCTCGAAGACGTGCGGAAAGGGACTGTCCCAGCCTGTAACCCTTTGAATAGGCGCCTCCAGATGTAGAAAACACTGTTCCTGCGTTGCAAACAACTTTCGATTAATTCCTCGTCTAAAAACGAATTAACACAAATTTCTTCATTCGTCTCCTAACATATGGTCTCTACTATCTTGCACAATTGAACCGTTCGGGCGCCAAGGTTTTCGTATTCGACGTCGAAAAGTGCCACTTTAGTCCAGTTTTGAAATAAAAAGTTTAGCAGAATTCCTGCACGTAATCAATTTTGCCTTCGTCTCGTGTCATCTCCAAACAGTCGTATTCGGTGAAAATGTCGAGAAGAAAATTTTTGCAATTTTTCGATCGGATTTCTGCAACAACCCGTAGCGCTAAAACGGTTAATCTATCGTGCACCGAGTGTTCACTTCCATCGCGAACTTTTCATTCGAAGAGAGTTCGAAACGACAAACGTTAAAACGTGTACAATGTTGGAAGCTGGAAAAGTACGTGGATTAATCATAGCGATTACCCGGGAAACTTTGTCACGTCGAACGGCGGGACATGTCCGCGACCGTATTATTAGACGAATGTTTGAATTACAAACGACCCGACCGCGAGCTATCCATTTGCTAATTTAGCGCTAGGAATCGGCAGAGTTTTGCAAGTCGGCGAAGGTTTGTACATCTGAGCAAGCTGAAGCGTATCGAACCGTCACGAAGTGCGCCGAGATGACGTAACAGAGAACACGCGTAACGATATCCTGCCACATTCCAACGATGCATTGAACATGCATCAAATGCATTTTCGGCAGCACCGTTGTAAATAAACTTCGTAACCGGAATCTTACTTAAAAGTCTCGTTTAAGTATCACCGGTTCCGCGATATTCTCGATCGTGTTCAGGCTTATCTGAAATTATCGCCAGTGATATGCTTCAATTACGTGGAGTTATTCCGTATTACGAGGCGTGATTGCCGTGATATTTCTCCTATCGCCGAAAACTTTCCTCCGTTCGAACACGTCGAGCGTACATACATCAAATCTGACGGAGAATCGAAAAGAGAAAAAGAAACGAGTAACGTAGAAAAATTGTAGATGGAAGCTCGGTACACGGCAGCAATTCTGCACAGTTTCAATTTTCAGCGAGGTATTGTGTCATCTGGTCTCCGGAAAGCGTTTTACCTGAACGGTGGAAACTATTTCTGCTCCGAATCCATTGGTTAGCGGCGCTTCATGGGCGATCACCACACGGCCAGTTTTCGTCGCCGACTGCAACACATTGTGCGTTTATTATTATTACCGAAAGATCGCCTATTGTGCGACGTACGTCTCTCGAGAGTAATTTCGATCGTAAAAAGAACCGTGGCAATTATTCGGATAACGGGTTACCCTTCTGGTATTTCTGCCACTCGAATTTTTATTGCGCGCACGATACGCTAATTGTACGGTGTTTCTTCGATTCCGTGTTTTACGATCTCTTTCTCTCTCCGTTGGAGTACAGTAAATTTTCCACAAGTGTCAGTCCGCAAGGAACCTGAACCAGACACTTGTAGAGTCAGGGACTACGTTCTCGAGCCTCGCGCCCGCCTTTGTAGTTTGCCGAACGTAGACAAGGACAGCGAATAAAAGATAAGCATGAAACGTCCCTACATTTGACTGACATTTGTAGAATCGGCCCTACATTTTTTTTACGTGGAGGTAGGCCGACATTAAATTAATTACTCAATAAGTATTAATAAGTAAATGTTGTTCAAATTATATCGTGTTTGATCTCATTTTCATCAGAAAAATCTCACCAACATGTTAAAAAAAATTTCAGATGAAAAAAAGTAAATATTTTTCTATTATGAATTGTCGAACCGTGAAATCTGGTAAAAGAAACCGATTGGTGTAGCGTTACACGCTTGACTGACAGCGAGCGCAGCAATGACGTAGACCTAGGCGTAGGACCATCTATACTGACACTTGTAGAATCAAAACTGACTGACACTTGTAGAGAATTTACTGTACAAGTAGGACACTTCTCTGTCGTTCGAGGATGGAAAGAAAGGTTATCAATAAGAAGGCGATATCGTTGCAAAGATAAAAGATACGTAGAAAGAAATTCAAAGTCTAATGAGAAACTGAAGGGAAATTAACAGCGTACGATCAACCTTAACAATTTCTTTTTCAAAGATGTCCAGGAGAAAATTAGCGTTTCAACAGGACACTCAAAGATCTCCCACACCTGTCTTCTAACTGTTACACCCTCCAATATTTTCCTTCTTAGTCCTTAGCTTTACCTGTATTTACAACCAGTCGCTTTCACCATTACTCTCAACTCTCCTGCATAGTCAGAACCCAAAGTCCGTCTTCCCAGAACCCTTAAATAGCCCTATTTTCTCCATTTCCGCGTTCATTCTCTATTTTCTCTCAAATCACGTTCTGTTTCTACGCAACGACGATCTTGAAGTGTTTCAATTCAGCGATACCTCAATACCTGCTCCTAGTTTCGAGGAATTGGAGCAAACCGGGCATCACATTACGAGTGTAACACACCGGTCACAACAGATCATCTAATACTGGTCTGCCCAGAGTACAGCTTCTTCCGCAACAAATACAAACTGGAACCCTCTCTTAACTCTTTGCGGTGAAATTTCCCGTAGGCACGATAGTCCTGCCGGTCGGAATTATTTTTTGGTAGCGCCTACTCGGTCAATTATTGCCCGAAAACGTACAAATTTCATTCGAACGAGTTTGTTCGAGCTACGTGCGTATTATTATCATTTCCTCCCCTGTTTCTGCGAGCAAAGAGCGTCTACAGAGCGTTCAGAAGGTAAAAACACCTTGCCAAAGAGTTGAAGGAAATCTGAACCACAAAAGAATACTTAACTTATTTAAAGAGACAAAACTAACCGACAGAATACAGCGAAACGGACTTGTGGTGGCCCATGCAGCGTGCACGGCGCCACATTGTAAACACCATCGAGACTGCGAGACGCACGCAACGAACGTGTCTTTCGCCGATGTCGCGGCGGGCCGATAAGGATGGCTGACCTCGGAAAGCGGGGTGACACTTGACATCCGTTCCGAGGGCAGCTATGGTCCCGACTGACGACGCGAAGGGATTCAAACGCCGAAAGTCGCACGAGCGACATCAGACATCTCGTCTGGGTTTTCGAAATAAAAGATTTCAAGCGCGAGCACGCGTACGTTTATTCTCCCGTCACCCACAGACTCTTCAACTTCGCTAATAACCCCAATATCAGAGATATTTCCAATTGACGAATCGTCGAAAGCGTGTACGAAAAGGATAATCTCATCACTTACACAAGCTGTACTCACAAATCCCTCCCGGTTAGTATTTCGCCGTTTCTCCAAACGGTATTATGGAAATGTTCCATTACGAAATCGACAAGCAAGACGTTCGTAACTTGCTCGAGTACATCTACGTATACGTAGGCTCGTCGTCGTAAACTCCGTCTATGATATCACGTATCACGAGCGGTAATTCGTTGAACCGAACGAATCGTTCCGCGAATCAATTCGTGAATGATTTATGCACCGTCCCATGATAATAATTTATACGCCGGCTTGGACGTTAAGTGATGCATTAATATAGCGGCCAGTAACGAAACGCTTTGTGGTCGAGAGTCGAATCTAAAAGCGATCGGCGTTAGAAAACCGCCGTCGAGCTCGGCCTGTAATTAAGACACGTAGGCGCGTGTGTGTCCCGTTGTAAATCATTAGGAACGGTAACTCGATACCGTGCACGATTCTACGCAACGACGTCGTACAGGTTTCTGTGACATTTCCAGTTTTCAAGCCGACCTACCCCGCCGCCGTATCGTGCTCTTCTTAAAACTTTCACGATCGATGAGACGTTCGTTTTGGACAGTTTGGAATTGGCACCAGTCGATGGAGGTGTTTCGCGCGCGGTTTAACTTACAGCGTGGTTTAGGTCGTGTAGAGCGGTGGTGAGCTGGTTTGTTCGAGTTTAGAGGCAGTTTCTCCGATTGGGTTCAATGGTAGAGATAACGGGGTTGGAACGGTCTCATTCTCTTTTTTTGGAATTAAGTTTCTTGGCTTCTGTGGAAATTTTTGTGCTGTTTCAGTGGACTTAGATACCGTTGGGATTATGGAAATTACTTTTCTGTTAATGAAAGATCGTAGAAATCTTTTTCTGGTAAAAAGAAAGAAGCTAAGGAAATCTACTGTGCAGAAATAAATATTCCAAGATAACATCTTCTCTCTTTATCTTCTACCGAAGAGTTCACAATCAGATTAAAAAGAGAAACACAACAAATTTCAACTGTATATAACCATTTCGATTTTCTGCTAATCCTGAGGTAATCCACAATTTCTTCGAAACATTTCCACCCTCCGTTATCTCCTTCCCTAAAACCCTAAAACTCTTCATTTAACTAAACCATAAATTTCCACGTTACAACTCAAGCTCCTTACTTCCCAAAGGGACACATTCGCCGTTACAATAATTCCACACCATCGTCCAAAGGTGCATTACTCCAAGCAAACAAAAAACAAAATCTTCCTATCTATACACCTTTTACCCTTATCTTCCCTTCGTTTTCAAACATCTCGAAGCTACTCTCCACCAGCGTCGATACCTTCGAATTTCGTCGCCAGGATTCGCATCATCGAGGACGCGGGGAATCCACGAGCGTATCGAAATTACGCGAAACGGGTTTTCAATTACGCTCACCACCTAGGTAACACCGTGGCCGTTCGCATGTTGCCGCACATGAACGCACAGTGCCTATGCATACCGTACAATCGGCATATCATTAAACGGCTAAGGATCGATTAGCATAAATCAACGCGATATTAGCGTCCGCGGCGTATCGTAATTCGGACGAGTGAATGTTGTCTTCGTTCGCTGCACCAGCTCGTGTTTATGTACACCAAGCGAAAACGCTGTATCTAACGTTATCGGATAAATAAATAATATAAATAAAGAAACGAAGGTTTCGTCCAAGTTCGATTAAGGGAGATTTTTCGAACGGAGTTCACGCTCGAAGAAACGAGCTTATCTTCTCGTTGGCTGGAGTTTGCGTTTTCGATGGAACGAGGAGGCTTAACGAGCTGCTAATTGAAGGAGAGAGGCGGCAAAAGCAACGACGATCGCGTCGGATAATCCGCGCCGGTACCGATTTCGCAAATGAAAATGGACGTGTACACGTTTATCTACGTTTCATAATTATTTTGCAACGCGACTTCAACTTTTTCCACGAATTTCGAAAGTTTCCAGATTTTGAAACTGGCTGCGAAAAGAAAGTCGCGACTGATCTCGATAGGGATTTGTTAGTTAACCGGCGAAAAAAATTCATCGTGTTAGAGGTTCTTTTTGCTGTTTCTATGTGTGTTCAATCGTGGAAGGAGTGTCTCTCGTCGTCGAATTGTTACTGTGCAGGGGAGACTGGGAGGGAAGAGGGAAATTCACTTTTCTCGCGTTCAGATATTGCAAAAAGCTCTTTTTCAGGATAACAAGTGTTCTTCGGTTTCGGTGATAGTGCTCTGAGGTAGCTCGAAAATTAAAAAAGTTGAAGGGAGATCCTTAGTAGATGGACTCAATAGAGTAATGTCCAAAAAAGTTCATGAAACTAGTGTGATTTTGAAAAGCAAATTAATTTCTCTTAACACGTTCGTCGCCCAGCGTGAATCGATCGAGTTTCTCGCGGGGCCCAAATCCGATAATCGGAGCGCAACAACGTAAACAGAGCGATTAGCTGGAATTTGCGTTCCATGTTACCAGAAGAAGAGACAAATTCTTGAACGCCAGGAAGCGAGAAAAAATGTAAAAAAGACATATTGTCCCAATTGTCCAAAATCATCACAAATGTGTTCCAACTGTTTTAACGAATACCATGCTACGTAGTATAATGTTGTATTTTATTTTAAATATAAATTAATGTATAGTATAATATAGCGTGATATTCCTTGAAATTCTTGTGTTATATGGATTTTTATAAATTACTTGTGAAATCCTATTTAACTTGACGAAGAAGAACGTCACCCATATATCTGGGTGACGGGGCCCCCACGGAAGCATACGCGTCACCCAGATATGGATGACGTGGCGACGAACGTGTTAAAACAATTCTTGTCACCATATTGTAGATCATTGAGGACAGTGAATCTTTGTATTAAACTTCGTTCGAAAATGTTTCAATTAATTTGGAAAACTGTGCCGTTAACAAAACCAAAATTCAATTGCAATTAAACTTCCCTCTCAAACTCACCGATCTCCACGAGTCGTTAAAAATCGATCCTCAAAAATAAAAAAGAGAGAAAAAAGAAGAGCAACGAGGTAAAAAAGTGTGCGCCACCTCTGCGAGTTTCACAAGCGAAACTGCACTCCGCGAACGAATCGTTCGATTAAAATACCGCCGTATCTCCTCCCTCTCACTTTCCATCTCACTCTCTCTCTTGTCTCGGCGAAGGACACGAGCCCACGTAATAGCCGTGCAAACGTAACAGTTGCGCTTTTGAACGTAACGCATGCGAGCGATGGAAGTAAGAAGGAGAGAAGAGAGAGAGAAAGAAAGAAAAAAACGGAGAAACAGAGCGAATTATAATGACGAAATTACCTTGCAAACGAGTTCCGCGTCCCAAGGCAGGATAGAAACGAGGTCTATCACCTCGCAGGACGCGCCGAGCTCCTCCTGGACGAGATCGGCCACCTCCAGCAGTACGTGCACCTGAGTACCCCAGCCCACTAGTGTCACCGCGTCACCTACGTGCAAATCCGCACACCTGTACACCGCTGCCTCGTTTCACCTTACGCGTCTTGCAATTACGCTCGCTTCTCTCTGTATGTATGGATGTGTATGTGTTGTACGTGACGCGGTATCCTGTTTGAGGACCGGTGATCGCGTGTGCCGCTCCACGGACCGGATAATCAAAGGACGATCACCACTGGTAAATATTATACTTTACGGTGATTAGGTGAGTTTTCGTTGGAAATGGTGAAATAGGTTCTCAGAGATGATTTACGTTGTTTGGGTATTGAGTGGGAGGTACTGTTAGGGAATGAGAGACTTAATGAGTTAATTGTTAAGGTATCGTTGGCTGGATTGTGGAAGAGGTGGGTTATTTTGGGATTAGATGATGAAGGTGCTTTGGTAATTTGTTGGATAGTGAGATGAGTTACTTGGATAAATGGTAGGTTCTTGGGTTGGAATACTTGGAGTTATCTGTAGATGGTATTTAAAATTCATAAAAAGAAATGTATGTTTGTTGGGAAATGAGTTGAATCTCGTGGTTAAGTGTTGATTGCAATTGAAGGTTGTTTGATAATTTGTTGGAAAGGTAAACGCTAGTCACGATTATCCTGAAATTTTTGGGTCAGAATACGTGTAATTATCTACAGGTGGTATTTAAAATTGGTACCAAAAAAAAAATATGTTTGTTGGTAAAGTGGTTAAGTGTTAAAAAAGAACGTCTCCAAAATTCGAGTAATTTCAATGAAAAAAATTGCAAAGATCGTTCCTAAGAAGTTGCGATCATCGAGGTAACCCACAACCCTGACGAAAGCCTCGATCGCTAATCGACTCTTCATTACCGATCATTTGCACTGTATTACCGATTCACGGGCGTGTGACGAATTATTCACATGGGTAATTCCTCGTTGGGCGAACCAAGCTTAAAAATTCTCCCGTGAAAATTCCAAAGATCGAAGATCATTGCTGACGAGAGGAAAGAAAAAATCGATTAACGTGTGCGAAGGATATTCAGATGGAACTTCATAGGCGACATTGTTACGCAGGCATAAAAGTGAAACTTATCCAAGGAGGCTCGCTTCGGTCTTCTTGCACGCCTACCTTGCCTCACAACCTCAGCCTTGCCGATCTCTATCTTGTAATGAGCCGTCGGCACCTCGTCGATCGCGGTACGGTAGAGTATTTTTGGCTCGAACATGATGCAGGGATCCGGTTCCTCTATGCAGCTCAACAAAAGACCTTTCGCCTGCTTCGCTCCGCGGGGCATAACGATCTGAAAAGAAACGTTCGGTTACATTTCATTACGTCGCTTATACACATGCATATACGCAATCGATGATCGCATATCGAAGAAATTTGGGAACGGCACACCTGACGGCTCGAAAGTTTCGAAGTCGTGATTAACGTAAGAGAGACGTGTCACTTTTTTCGACTATGCAAAGAGACTTTGTTTTTTTTTCGCTTTTAAAGCTGGCTTTTGGAGTATTTGAAAGCTTGAAAATTTGAGTATTTGAAAGCTTGAAAATTTGGATATTTCAAAATTTGAAAATTGTTAAAAAACTTTTACGAAAAGTGTCACGAATCGCCACGGGTAGCGTTCTTCTTGCGAAACGTGTGCCTTTTATTTTCGGCCTTTCACCGGGTATATTTAGGCTGAAATTGATTCAATTTCGTTACGAACGTGGTGATAAATGAACCTTTCCCTTGTTTTTGCAGGCGCCTACATCGTACTTTGATGAGCATTGCTCCATAAATAAACGTAGCTGAAGAAATTCGAAGGACTAAAGTGAAGGAAGCGAGTGGCTATGTGACAGGGCCACCTCGTACGATCTGTTTCCTTTGGAAACGTCTATCAAAATGTCCCTACCGTTATTTCAACTCCCACCTATATACATTCGTAATAATACTCCCCCTTCGGAAAATTCCTGAAGCACTGTTTCACCAAATATAATTAAAACGCAAGGAAAAACGATAAATTCAACCCTTTCTCGTCTTTCCTTCCTACCTGAAATATATTCTTCTCCGAAAAGTTGAACGAGACTCTTCTAAAGAATGTCTCGTCAAATTCGATTAGAATTCTATCTCATCTTCGCATAACCTAGAAACGACGAGAGCAGCAGAAAGCAAAGACGAATTGGTTAACTCGAGAGGAATATTAGACAATGTGCACTTTGGTTAATGAAATTCAAAGTTCGATGAAAAATATTGCACGGAACAGGTGAGAGCGATAGTGTACGTACGTGCAGCTACGTTTCATTACGTTCCAAGCTTCGTTTCCACGCCTGGTTATATTGTGTCGAACCGTGCGATCTTTCAGCTTCAGGAAATGTCGACGCGATGTTGCGCGCCGCTGTTCATGTAATCGAGATGTATAGTGCCGGTAGCGTCGCGTTAGTGTACGAGGAAAACTTTCCTCATGCATACGTAGAGTACATGTGTCGTGCAATATTCATGGAATCTCTTCCAGAAAGTTAAGAGCCAATGGTTATAGAGCTGAAGCGTATCGTCGATGAAGGATATCCTTGTGCATAGAAATTCGTTCGCGATGCTTGCTCAAGTTTTTCCACCGCTCCTATTTATTCATTGCTACTACGTTTCGCAACTGTTTAATTTAGAATTCGAACGTAAATGAACGTCGAACGATCGTGGATTTCTGCAAAAGTATTCTCGATCGTGAGGCGATTCGATGGAAAAACGAGATGACTTACGGGACGTTATTTTGTATGATTGATTGAACGCAGTTTGTTTCTTTCTGAATCATTGATCTATTGTATTCGATGGTTCAATACTTTCTGGCGAAATTATATGCAGTACGGGCATCTATCGAAGAACGAACGAGATATGAATTATCGACGAAAGCTAAAGAGTAAGCTCGAGAAGTTGTAAATGGTAAAGTAGAAATGGTAAATGTTGTAACTGCAGACACTTACCGACGTAATAAAATTTTCGAGGAAATTAATTCAACGATTAATTCGATGATTAAATACACCATAATTTTTTATGGATTATTTTAGGTAGAGAAGTGATTTTTCGTGCGTTAATTTGCTAAATTTATCGAATTTAAATATTTTTATTTGAATAGAAATAGAAACAGTGACTTCCGGTAGTGCGTATAACCGCGAAATTACTTTTTCGCAAAGAACGTTTAAGTAATTGTTTCACCTTGTTTAAAAAAATTAATAAATTGAAACAGAAATTTTCAGTGACATTTTCTCTACGAAATTCAAGGAAAAATGAAAATATAATAAAAATTTTTAATTAATCGCATGTCATTTGACTAAGTACAGCAGCCAATCAGCGTCGTCTTTCTCGCTTCAACTAAATACAGCAGCCAATCAGCGTTGTCTTTCTCGCTCTAACTAAAGTGAACCCGTAGCAAATTAGTAAAGCGCGGGATTTTTCTCCGAGGAACGTCGTTAAACCGTGCGTCGCGATTTTGTATGATTTCAATACGAATTTTGAGTGCGTGAGTGCTAAAATGTGTCTTAAGTGCTTCCCATTTGTGTCAGGAACAATTGGATACGTTGTTTTTTGCTGAATCATCGGTGATAAGGTAAAAATTCAAATCTAATTTTCGGTGGTACAAAATTGACGCGCCATTAGAGATTCTGTTTGTAACTGAAAGCTTCAAAACGGTTTCCACGATTCTTTTCGATATTGAAGCTGTATTCTCTACGTTGCTTATCGTTTTCTTAAAAAGAAGTATCGAATTATTATCCTCACATACCTTCAAACCTGGTGTATGAGCGAAATAAGCTTCTGGACTTTGCGAATGGTAAAGTCCACCATGACCAACAGCTCCACAAGGAGCTCGAATTGTTAATTTACCACAATCGAACTCTCCTCCACTTCGGTATCTCAATTTAGCTGCTTCGTTTACCAACTACAGATAAGATATCTTCAATTAAACGCAAAATTCACAGTCTAGACACCTTTAAAAGAAATCTTCGTATTTCTAAAAATCAGTGGTCGATGTTTTAGAAAATGATAGTACCTGGTCGAAGGCTGGAAATATATAATCCGCGAATTGAATTTCCGCGATCGCTGTAACACCAATAGTGGCTAAACCAATTCCAAAACCAGCGATACCTTGCTCGCAAAGTGGCGTATTAAAAACTCGATCTTTTCCGAATTCTTTTTGCAAATCAAGCGTACAACGGAATACGCCTCCGAACGCTACGTCCTCGCCAAATATCACTAAATACGAACAAAAATGCTTGTGTAGATACATAACTATTACCTATTGGAACATTCCGCTTGTTAATGCGAGTGATTTATGTATTAAAATGTTTAGTACGTTTACACTTTCGGAAGATAAGATAAAAAAGTAAGGTAGTGGAAAAAGTCAGTATTCTACGTGTTACAATGTTTTCAATCCAACAATTTGTTTTTTTACGAAGAACTGGTATCATTTACGTTGCAAATATTCCGTAATTCTATTCATCGCGTTCAACGAAGGAAATTCATTTTTTATTACCTGCATCGGGATCTTTTGCCATCGCAATTCGAAGTCCATTGTTTATTGCTTGATACATATTCATCTTTTCAGTCTTACCTATAACAGGAGAACATATTACAAAGAGCTTATATCTTCTGTCGATGTCTTCTCTTAAACGAATTATCTCAATCGGTCTTTTCTACGTAAAACAATTTTTCCCTCTTCTACATTTAAAGATTACAACTTTACCTTCAACACGTAACAAATTACCCAAAGAGCTCTTCTTTTTTAAATCAATATTTCATTTCTCGAATAAGTACCGCAAAAGCGAAGTATATTTTTAATCGACTGGGGGTTACAATTGAAACGTGAAACTGTACTTACCGGTGACGTCGTTGTTCTTGTCGGTATAATACGTGAACTGTATCCACCTGACATGCTCGCGTACCACAGATTTGTTCTGAGAATTGAAAACCAGAGACGCACTAGCGTTCAGCAGTCGCGTAGACAATTTACTGAGTATCATCGCGAAGAAATGTCGGTCGGAGGAGCGCGGCGATAATGAGTAGCCTTTAATATTTTCACCAAGATTTACATACAATATCGTAATTTAAAACGCGCGAGTCCCCGTGCTCGACCTAACCGCCAATTTCGTAAACAGCTTAACTTCCGAAATACACGCGCAGCGCATACGTGTGCGTATGTGTACACACATCGAGAGATGTTCGTGGAGATCGTACGCGAGAGACGTACTTGTGTATATTTCCAAGTTGTTTTCAGTATGTTCCCCTACTATTTCTCTCTTCCGCCTTATCTAAATACATTTTTATTTTCGTCTATTCGTATCATAGGAGAGCATTGCTTTATCTAGTGTTAACATGTGTACTGATGTAACATATGTTCTTTACTGTTCGATATGTAATCATTGTTCGAAGTTTAAATAAATGATCAATCACGGTAGAACGTCGAGGTTTTTTAAATTTCTTAATAAATAAATGGTAGAAGTTACACGAGTTCTGTAAATTATTATCTTGTTTGTTGGAAGCATCGTTTGATAGTGTTTCGATTGTCGTAACAGTCTTACGTAATACAGGCACTGTGAGTCATGTGTGGCAGAAGTTATTAATAATAAAATCCGTGACGTGTATTTGTTTACAATTTCGAATCTGACGAGAGTGAATTTTCATATCGAATGTTGAAATTTGAAAGATGGAACGTTCAAGATTATTGAAGTTTGAACGTACTTACCATAGTACGATTGCTTTGCAAGCTTAACCGCTAGATGGCAGCACGGAGACTCATAACAGAGTTTCCATGGCAACCAGTGGCAAGCGTCACTGGTAAACGTCAAACAAAGCGATTATTCTGAAATAGTGGGGTTAGATTAGTGTTTAATTGGTGGTAAAAAATCGGGAAAAATGGGACGTATCGATTGGGATCGAATACTGTCCGCGGATCCATCGTCGTTGACTGACGATGACATGGAAGATCTCTATCCCGCAATGATCAGTTGCGACGTCGACGAGATTAGTGATGTACATAACCTACGTACTCTGATGAAACTGTCCCAAGAAATACTGCAATACAAAGACAATCAAGTAAAATTAGTCAGCTAAAATTTTTATTTATACAAACACATCCTTGTAGAACATTTCATTGTTACTCGTACGATTGTTATACTTAATAAAAAGCAGTATGCTTTCTTAGTCTTCTATCGTCACGTACTTCCTATTTCAATTTAGTGGCATATTTAATAGATTAGCAATATTACTGTTTCATCATGATATTATGCAATTTCTTCCCAAAATAGGTAGAATCACTGCTCCTAGAGTGTGGTGAATTAAAACAAACCATTACTTCTTTAAAACCTGAACCTGCTAAGCGTAAAAGAAAAGGTAAAATGCGCGTGCCTCGCTCGAGGCTGCGTTTAATATACGGAAACAATTTTCAATTCTGTTTTGTTAGTGTATTTAAATTAATACATGTTATAAAATCTTTTCTAATTCATACGATAGAGTGGGATACACCCGGTTCTAAGCACGATATCACTGATTTATCCAAAGTAAGATATTCCATAGGTTGTGTAGATTGATTAGCGTAGATACACTTGTAACACATTTTCTGAAATGGTCTATATTGTTATTTCAAGCACGTAGACATGTCTGAGGGTCCTGATTACGACGACGCGTTGCAAGGGAAGAATAAAAAGATCAAAATTCTAATGTCAGAATTAGAGGTGAGTTTTAGGTAGTTAGACTTTTCCTTAGAATGTTTTGTTCGTACTTGCAACACTCTCCAGGCTTTAGAGAAGGACAATTTAATTCTAAAAGAACGACTATCAACATTAACCGAAGAAATGGAAGATGCAACACAAACAATGAACGAAATGACCGAAGAGTTAGGTTCAACTAGAGTTAAATCCGTAGAATACAAAGGTTGTTAAAAAGTAATTCAATTACAATCACACAGGACTCCACAGTCCAACTGAATTAGCGCATTTTTCCAGAGAAAATATCCGACTTAGAACGTGAAAATTCCGCGTTAGTTTCTCAAGTTGAGGAAGTATCAGCTCAGCAGGCGAATAGGGATAAAATGATCGACGAATTTAGCACTGCAATTGATACTCGAATTAACGAATGGAAGGTACATTTTGTTTAAACTAGTTTCGACTGAAATTATACAAACTCTCAGACGTTTTAATACCGTCGAAACTTTCATAGACAATATTAGACGAGAGAGACGCCGAAATTGTGCAGCTGAGGGAAACTTTGTCCCATTCAGTTGTACAATCCGCGGCCTCGGCCAAAGAGCAGAGCAAATCTGAAATTATTCACTTAAACGAGGAAATTGATCGTCGTGACAAAGTCATAGCCGAGTTGAAAACGAAATTATCCGAAGCCACAGACGAGATCAACGAAAGCGCCACTCTTATAGAGAAATTAAAACGAGGCATGCAAAAGTATGTAATTACATCGTTACGTTTAGAAAAAGAAATGAAACATCTCGTTTCGCGAAATCATACTTTATGAAATGTTACATTTCACGAAACGAAATTTCATCCAGGATGGGAAAAGTCGACAAAAAGAAAGAGTACAAAGGTTTGTTAAAAAAGTTGCAAGACGCGGACGAGCAGATATCTAAGCTGCAAATGAAATTGAACGAAGCAGAGGAGGATGCTGAATTGAGAAGCGGCAAAGTCAGTCCGATAGACATTTTCCGTTTGACAAACGCGTCGTTCGTTTTGCTAGATTCTTAAACTGTCTTCCCTATTTAGCTGTGCGAAGTGTTAGGAACGTTGAGAATATACGAGGACGAGAACGAAGGTTTGAGGGACGCGTTGAACGAGATAAAGGAGCTAAAGAGCATTTTAACGGATAAGAACGAGCACATAACAGAGCTGATTAACGTAGTGAACAAATTAGAAATGTTGAACTCGTATCAGGAAATGGAAATCACAACTCTTAGGTAACTATACGCGTGCTGAACTAATCTTTCGAACGTACACAAGGCATTTACCGCGGCGATGTGAACCGTAGAGAAAAATTGGGCATACCAGAGGACGAATCCGTGTCGATTCAGAACGCTCTGGCGAAACGCAAAGGGCTGGAGAGAAATTTGGAGGAACTTTTGCGGCAGAACAAGATGCTCGTCGAGGAGAATTTAGAATTAAAATCAGACGTAAGGGGTGCTAACGAAAGTTTGAAATTTCGCACGTGAAGCGAAGTTTCTTCTTGGATTTCACGTTTCAGATGAGAGTGTTGAAGTACAAGATAAGCAAAACGCCGAAGGAATTCGATTTTTCGGATACCGTCACCGACGGCACAACCGAATTTTTTCATTCTACGAAATTAACGGAGCCTACGTCTAAATTACCGTCGAAAATGAATATTTCCGAGCTGCAGGAGAATGTTCAGTTGGTCGTCGATGAGAACGAAGCACTTAGGACAGGGATGCACGAAATTTTGGACAGTATACGTAACCAAGATGGTGAATTTTCGCTAATTTTAATGGTACTTCAACGATGCACCGATCTTTTCATTTTTCTTTCCACACGAAATTCCTCCTTTCTGTCTCGAATTTTTCCGCCTTTAATTAACACACGTAGTACTTTGTCAGAGACACGAATACTAACACACGTTTGTACATTGTATCAGGTTTTGTCTGTAAGAAAAGAAAACAAGTCGAAATTGCACGTGCAAAGTGGACGCGTAATTAATTGCTTAATATCTCAGGTACAAGTACCGTGGAAATACAGTCTCACACGTTAGAGAGGTTGTTAGAGGCGTTAGATGTGAGACATTTAGCGGGATGGTATCACCCTGCAATGAGATTGCAGGAGCATTTGAACGTTTTGCAGGGCAGTAATGCCGAATTGAGGGGTCAACTGAAACAGTTGAGGTATATTTTTAGTATTCTGCTAGAGAAATCCGCGAAACATCGAGATATCAGTTTTTTCACAATTTCAATTTTTGTCGAAACTTTAATCTTGAGGAGTGAGATTATCGTCAATTGTCAAAATTTTCAGATTGAAATATTTTCAAGATAATAGATAATACTTTGAAAGTTGTTAGGAACAAGGTATTTAATTTTTTTTCGAGATTCTAACTTCGAGGGGTGGAATTACCCTCGATTATCAAAATTTTGTGCTTCGAATATCGTATATAATACTCTGAAAATTATTAGGAACAAGGGATTTCAATTTTCTTTCGAAATTCTAAGTTTCAGAAGTGAAATTATTGTCAATTATCAAAATTTTCAGATTTAAATATTTTCAAGATAATAGATAATACTTTGAAAGTTGTCAGGAACAAGGTATTTAATTTTTTTCGAAATTCTAACTTCGAGGGGTGGAATTACCCTCGATTATCAAAATTTGATGCTTTGAACATTTTGAATATAATATGTAACACTTTGAAAATGATTAGAAACAAGGGATTTTAGTTTTCAGAGGTAGAGTTACCTCAGTTACCATAATTTGGTTGTTCCAATATTTTCTTGCAACAATTTCACCCTTCAAACTTGAAATACGGTAAAGAGAAGAACACTCGTTTCTCGTTTTTGGTAGCTTCGTTAATTCTCGAAATTTCGTGGATTCTTCTAGGCAAGATGAATACTCAGCAGGCAAATGATCATCGTTGCAAATAATTACAGAAAACAATTGCAAAGAAAGGATAACATACTACACGCGCTAGCTCTGAACAAGCACGGCGATCTCGAAAAAATATACATCGACGACTCCGACAGCGAGAAAGTAACGATGTGCCTCTCAGAACTGAAACATGTGCAAGAGGCGTATAAGAACGAGGCAGAGGAATGGGAGAAGCAAAAGGCTTCCCTAACAGACCTCAACGACGAACTGAAAAACGAGGTCGAAAAATTGAAACACCAGCTCGAAGTTTTCGAGGAAAGTGCGAAAATATTGGAAGAAGGCGAAGACGAGATTCGAAGAGCTTTCGTTATGAAAACCAAAGAATACGTGGAAGCTTCCAGCGATGCTTTGGTCGCGAATAGAAAGAACGTAGCGCTTCAACAATTGCTGAACAAAGAAACCACGAAAGCGTATCGCGATCAGAAAGAAGCTGTAAAGAACGAAAGCTACTTAAGAAATTCTCTAGCTGACTCCAGCAAGCACAACAAAGTCCTCGAACGTGAAATCTCAACGGTGCAGAGTAATCTACTCAACTCTGTCAGCTACACCGTTTACAGCGAGTTGAAAGAGAAACACGAAGAGTTGAGCATACGTTTTCGTAATTTGTTGGAGAATGATCTGATACTCGGAACTAACAACGAGGTAGAGAGCCTGAGAAACGAGCTAGAATCGACGAAACGCGAGAAAGATGAGCTTCTGGAACATTCACGAAAAGGAGTTGCTCGCAAAGGCGACGAAGATTTGATGGAACAATTGAAGGAAGCTCAAACGAGGGAGCTATTGGAGAAGCAACGAGCTGATCATGTGACAAGTTTGCACGAGATTTTGCAGGCTCAGTTGACGAAATGCGAGGAGAATATGAAAGAAGTGGTTGCCGCAAAGTCTGAGTTGCAAGAAGAATTGATTGTTTTGCATAGAAGATTGTCGAAGGATGCGCGATTCGAGAAGACCGAGCAGTTGGACGGTAACAAGGTGCAGGAATTGAAGGACAACAACGCTACGCTTCAGATAGAGATTGAGAAGTTGAAGAAGCAGCTGCAGATTACTCGAGAGGAAGCTGAACAGCAGTATTCGCTGAATTCGTTGAAAACATTGGAATTGGACAGTCTTAGGCATCAAATATTGAACTTGCAGGCGGTTAGCGAAGACAAAGCTACGATCTCGAGACTGGACTTCGAGTTGTCTAGTAAAAATTTGTTAGAGATGGAATTGAGCACGCGGAAAGTTAGGCTGGAGAACGAGGTCTCGTGCCTGCAAGAGGAGCTCGACAAATCGAGAACGACCTGCGAGGGATTGCGCGTTTACGTGCAGGATTGTCGGAAACAGTGCGAAAATCGCTGCAGGTGAATGTTTTTTTAGGGAATTACTCGATTTTTCGGGGAATTCGTAAATTTTTCTGGATGCGCTTTAAATTTTAACCTGAATCGCAATTTTTTTTTGCGTGAAAAACCTTTGAATTGTGAAATTAACAAATTTCTCTCGATTGCAAGTTTTATTTTTTTGCATAAATACCCTCGAGATGACCGAATTGTTGAATTCTCGTTTGAAAGATTTATTTTGCGTTTGTATTTTGGGAACGAGTGTTTTGTTAACTAGGATTTCTTTGCAGAATGTACGTAGATATAATAGGATTCCTGCAAAGTCAGTATGCAGGCTCTACTTCCATTAGTGCTTTAGATAGAGTAGCATCACTGTCGATGAAATTAAAAGAGGAGCGTCAGAACATCGATTCCGAAAAATCTTATGCAGCAACAGGAAATGCTAACTAATCGTCTACAAATTGTCGAAAGCTTGAAAGATATACTAGAACAACAGATTGGAAGCAATAGTGTGCAGGATATCATGCAACGCTTTTCAGAATACTCTCAATACACTTTAAATGTACGTGTTTTTACTCAGTTTTCATCAAAATTCATTCTTCCTTCAAATCTTGCACATTTCATTTAATACTTTTCACTTTAATTCCCTCATAAATGTTATTCTTTACGAGTAATAAAATTTCCATCGAACTTTTAAACGTTTTCATTCTTTTCTATCGAATTTTTCGAGTGTAGTTAGAATAAAATTGCTTTGCTGAATTATTGTTAACAATTAACCAGGACTTTAAGTACAAGCGAAAGATAACTCAACTGGAGAACGAGCTACAAATCGCCAACAACAAATTCCTAGAATACGAATCTCTCGTGACTCAAATGGAGCAAGATATGATAGAGATTCAAAAAACATGGAACAGAGGACCAGATCAGCAATCCAAAATTGTCACTAGAAACACTTCAACCAGTCCTCTGTTACTTGAAAACAAGCACACGTCAGCTCAAGCAACTGTAGAGACAAATCCAAGAGAAATACAAACAGATCCTTACACTTGTTGCTTGGATAAAAAGGAAACGAGTGAAATAGAGATTCAAACAATGACTCCGACCAGAGAGAGCGACGAGGAAGATCAGAAGTTGGAAGAAAAAATGAGAGAAGAAGACAAAGAAAAACACTCTGAAAAGGAATCGGAGAAAGAAAAGGACAACGACGAAGAAGAAGCTTCTTTGCTTCGAGAGCAATTGAACCAGGCTCTGAAACTCGCCTCTGAACGATCTTCCACGTTGCTTAAATACGAGTTACAAATATCAGAGTGCCAAGCAAAGGTAGAGACCCTGAAGAAAACCATAGAAACGAAAGATTTGCAGTTAACTAAAAAGGATCTGCAATTAACTCAAAAAGATAAACTGCTCGAAGAGCGCAAGCCTTCGCCTGAACTGCAATTTCCCAGCAACGAGTGCAGCGACAAGCTAGCTTTGAAATCGACGATCAACAGCTTGCAGAAATTGCTTGGCCAAAAAGAAGAAACCATAACTAGATACCAAAATCTACTAAAAGAGGACAGAGACGAACACAGCAAAGCTGCAGCTCGTTTGCAGGAAGAGATCAAGAATTTGCATAGTCGTCTTCAATCCATGCAGAACGAAGCTGAAGAAATTCAGCGGAGAGAAGATTCCAAGAAAGCTGAACCAGAGAAGTTAATCGTGAAACTGCAGGAGTCTGAGTCCATAAATACAATCGTGAAGAATAACGCTATGCAGGTGGAAGAAGTTGCTAGATTGCAGGAAAAGAACTCTATTCTGGAGGCTGATTTGAATATTACCAAGGAATTGAGCGATCGTTGGCATCGTTTGGCCGAGGAGAGACTGAAATACATGGATCGTATGAGGGAGAGGTAAGTTACCGAATTCCTGAAGAAACTGAAGAATTGAAATGCTGAATTTTCACGTAGATTAGAGGAGCAACACAAGAGTGAGCTGGAAAGTTATCGCGGAGAAGTCTCGAAATGGCAAACCGAGGCTGAAATGTTGCGAAAACAATTATCCGAGAATCGTATGTTGGTCACTAAAGGGAACATTTCCTTGATGAAGGAGATGCAGGAAAGGGACGATAAAATTCATCAGCTTAGTTTAGCTTGTCAACAGTTGCAGGTATTACAGGTGCTTGAAAATGATTGGAAATTTGTTGGACGTAATTTGGATAAATTCTTGGTATTTTTGAAACGAAGAACGAGGTCGAGTTAATGGAATCTGCAGCAACAAATCGAACTCGAATGCAACACGCGATAACTCACGGCGAGTCAGAGTTGAGGATTCACGAGATTACGCAGAATCTGAATCGCGATCAATCGCAGCAACACACGGACTCTGTGAGAAAACAGTTGCAGGCGTTGCTGGAAAAGGAGAAAATGTACAAAAACGAGATCACTGATTTGAAGCATCAACTTAGTCGCAGGTATTTTTTCGATAACGGAATAACGAAGGTATAGTTAGTTTTAGCGAGGTATCGTAGGTATAGTTAATACTGTAACTTAAACTTTAAGAGAAAAAAATAGGCGCTAATAAATATGTTGGCAAAATAATGGGTTAAGTAAGTTAACCAAGTAATCACGTGAAGACGAAATTGCAAGAAACCTCAGAGACCCTTTAACCTGTCTTCGTCCCTTTAATTACCCTTTCGAATCGCCTTCGTAATAGATACATGGCCGTGAAGACGCAAGAAAAGAAAGCTTCGCAGCGCGAGACCCAGCTCGAGCGCAAAGTAAAATCTCTGGAAGAAGAGTTGGAAAAAGCTCGAGCTCAATTAGATCGCGAGTATCTAGCTCAGGAGGCAAAAAAGGCCAAGGTACATCGAACACCTCACATCCCATCCCGTGAACATCCACGTAATAATCCTGAAATTCGTCACATTAGACCGCAGAAGAACTTTCGTTGTGGGAGAAGCAGAAGAAGTGGCAACAAACGGCGGAAAAATTGAAGGAGAAGCTGAAAGAGAAGACGGAGGAACACGTGAAATTGCAGTCGAGTTACGACAAACTCAGATCCGTGGTTTCGTGCATGGAGAGAGAGAAATGGTACTTGAAGAGCAAGCTGAAGTTGGAGAACAACGCGATAGCTGGAGGCTTGTCAGCCAGGCCAATGACGAACGCTCAACGAAACGTGATGGAGGAGCTTCAGAAGGAGTGTCAGATTTTACGCGAACGTATCAAAGAGCTGTCTGATAGATTGGAGAACGAGGACAAGGAGAAACTTTTGCTGAAAATCGACGAGCAAAAGAGACGTATCGCTGCTTTAGAGATCGTTTCTCAGGTCAGTTTCTTAGGTTGATGATGTGCTCGTTCGACGATCTTTTTCTCACGTTTGTCGATGTTTCGTAGGGTAACAGTTACGTTGTTACTCAATTAGAGAAGCTAGAAATGACGAAAGATATCATGGAGAAAATGAACTTAGCGCTGGAAGCCGAGAACTTCGAGCTCCGCCTCGAATTGGAAAAGGCGAACGCGGATACGCCAAGATTGAGGGAGAAGGTTGAACATTTAGAAAAGTAGGTTTCTTAGAATTCAACGAAATAATATAGATAACAGGTTTGGTGGTTTATTTTTTAATTCGTACACAGATACATAGAATTACTGAAAATAGAAAAATCGTCTGACTCGACCCCGAGATCGTCGGACAAAGATTTGCAGGATAACGGTTCGAAGAAGTCGGTCTTAGAAATGGAGAAGACAATTTTCACGTTGAAAAGAATCATCGAGAGGCTACAAGTGGAGAACAAACGCCTGAAACTTGGCACGAAAAAGAACAATTTTATCCATCAGGCACGAAATTGTCATATTTTTTCTCTACCTTCTTAGCTGTTCCTGTTAATAATGTCCCGTTAATTTCACGCGTAGGGTAAATTATCAGGTAATCAAAGTGAGAGTATATTGCAAAAGCATTACGAGGAAGCTCAGATACGCGTTGTGGCGTTGGAGACCGATTTACAATTAGCCGAGCAAAGAGTAAACGCGTTAGAAAAGGTTCAGAAGGAGGATGACAACGGCGAGATGAAGGTTTTGAGGGAGCAATTGATCCAGAAATCCGATCTTCTAGACAAAGTGAAACATTTATTATCGAGAGCAGCCGTGAACGAGAAAACTCTTCGGCAACGTGTAAATATACATTTTTATGCGCGTAAGATGTAAACAAAGAGAAATACTCGAGGTTGAGAAAAATACAAACAAACAAATAAAAATACATGTGAGAGAGAGAGAGAGAGCGCAGTGTGACGAAACTTACATAATTTTCAGGTACAGCAACTAGAATCGAGGCAGACATTGTCTACGATACCAGAGTGCCACGTAACGCCTCCCACTCCGGAATAAACAACGTCCGGTGAGTAAAATATTTCGAATGGTTCGTTTGTTCGTTGAAGACAGCAGTAAAACATGCGAACTGGCATTTGCTGTCTGCTATTCTTTTCGTCTGCGACAAATCGAGCAACGCAGAATCTCGTTTCGAGATCCTTTCTTTGCTCCCAAATCAAATTTCTCTCTTTTGGAATGCTTTTCGTAGAAAGCACAAGAATATCTTATTACTAATACTTGGAATAATAAATACGTCTAAGATAAATAATACTCATATGTGAGGTACGAGATCAAATTGTTCCAATTTGTCGCAACTACGATTGTCTCCCTGAGTCGAGACGAAAAATTGATTATAACAAAAGAATTAAGTAATACTCCGCACTTAATAAAAAAAAAGAAAAAAAAAGAAACACTACAACACATCGCGTACATATAGACTAATCACGCCAGGTCCTCTAGCATCAATCAAACTTTCTATTTGCGAATTCAGGCGACACATACTTTTGGCACGTATTACGTATACTTGACGCGAACAGGTAGGAGGAACTTTTACGTCGATTGGCATCTAATAGTCGCTGTCGAGCGCCTGGAGGAATGGTTGAATCGAAACCTCATCCTCGCAGTCGGGGATGAGCTTTCCTTTGTACTTGACGCAGGAATCGGCGCACTTCTGTCCCAGGAAGTACGGGCCGAACATTTTCTTGCACTGGGCGCAGTTTCTGATACATACGCCTGGAACATTAATTATAAACACCTTGTCAAACGTTGAATTCTGGAGAAATCTAACGATCATTGATATGATCATCGTGAGTGTGTAATGGGTACTCAATTGAGATGAATTTTTGTTCGAGTCCCACTGGTAACGAAAGGGTTAATAGATGAGTGTTTCTTTCGAAATGAAATTTACCTATCGCTCGATCGAAGGCTGTCGCTCCCGCAGTGAACATGAACATCATAGCGTAGGCTACGAAGAGCACCAAAATAATGCGGGTTGACATGTTCATGACTGAAACAAACAACGAACAATTACATCGAGTCCTTAATTACCCCTTCTAACACAGCGGCGAGCAACCCTCTTTTTACCCGGCTAAAATTGAAAACTCGATCGATTTTATCATATTCTCTACATCGAAACTTTTCAATCGGGGTCACTTCGAAAACGATCAAAAATGATGATAAATTGCTCTTCACTGTTCAAACATAAGCAACACTTTCACTCGAAACGGGAGATATCAATGGCAGCATCATCGCGAAACTGCGTCTCGGAATACCTAACTCGATCGAAAACAAAAGAACCCAACAGGATCTACGGCATCGGTGAGATAGCTATGCTCGATATCGTTCATCAGCTCTTGCTCTTACGTGATATAAACGAGAGAAAAAACACACAAACAGACACCTGTATCCGATAGAACGCGAGTCCTAGTGAATGTAGAAGCCTAACAGGATACAGTGAGGCAGACTCGTGCTCTAGCCTCTGGCAGGATGCACGGCTCAAAGCCACTTCGACATCGTATTCACTTTCCTCGATTAATTACCGGTCTCGGGCAAGTAGTCGATAAGGAAGACAGAGAGACGAACGTGGCCGAGAGAGACGTGGAATGAAATCCATGAACTTTCAGGGATAACGCGCGAAGTTGCCGAAGTCGTCGAGGCGGTCGAGTGCGTTGGTGGACCGACAGGAACAGAGGCAAGAATCGCGGACGCGACACCGACGCGACGTGTTGCCCACTGTTTTAAATAAGTCCGAAATTATCCTTTCTGTTCCGCAAACAGTCGATATTTAATCGCCCGCGGCTAATCGTCTCTCTCTTGCTCAGGTGTACAGTATGTATACATATATGTATATGTATATGTTGCTCAAGCTTGTCGGCTACATCGGTGGTCACCTTTTTTTTCCCTCTCTCCCTCTCTCTCTCTCTCTCTCTCTCTTTCTCCGTTCTTTTTTTTCTCTTCTTCTTCTTCTTCTTCTTCTTCTCAGTTTCATTATACACATCGTCATTTATAACCGGAATCTCCCGGGATCGTGCTTCCGCGTTCTCCTTAACGGCCACATTGTGAACACATAAAGATAATAAATATGGATGGAAGGTGTCTCTTATCTCTTCGTCTCGCCGTGCTCTCGTCTCCTTCTTCCTTTCGTCCTCTCTCTCCAGGAAGCACTTGAAGATTCAAGACCAAGGATCGACCGAGCAACCGATCGATCGTTGTCTCTGGCCGATGTTAACGCACGATCGATCGTGGAAACGAATGCTAATATCACGGATCAATGGATCAGGATGTGTGCCTTTGGTCTCGTTTGTTTCGGTCCACGGTGAACGTACTTACACGTTCGTAAGGTGTACGAAGATACGGTTCAGGTGGAAATGGATAAACGAGGTGATCGGCTGTACGAAAAGCGAGTTTTCTCTATCGAATCCGGCGTGTACGTGTCGTATTTACCTTGTTGCTGGCGGTTGGATCGAGCCGAGGTTGCTGGAATTGATAAAACCAGACGAATGACACTGAGCACTGTACGATGACGGCCTTATATATCCGTTGAGGCCAGATTCATCCCTCGGACGAGGGAAACCCCGCTGCCTATCTTACCTTAATTCGATTTCTCGATTTCCTGCACTCTTAGTGGGAATTGCTTAAAGAGGACCGAGTTGTCTTTGCTTCTTCTTTCAGGATAGATCGTTGTCGTATCTAATTTGTTTCGTTTTTTCTAAACGTAGAAATTAGATTTAATAAATATATCCAGGAGGTTACTTCTTTATTTCAACATTTTATTTACGAAAAATTCAACAGACATACAATAACGACGTGTGTTTAAACTACATATTTAATCTATAGTATTCACGGACAGAAGACTAGCTTTCAAGATTAACCTAACGTAACATCTCTATCTCTGTTCTCGTGGCAAGCCAAGAATGTCACAGCGAACCAAGAGATCTCGGCAAGATTTCGATGTATTCCTCTCTCTATTTCCTCCTTTCTTGCGCCTCCATGTCGACTCTCTTGCGGGGAGATTTATATTCTAAGGACCAGAAGTTTTTGTAACGGTGTGCTGGATCGTCCTCGTCCAGCCGCGAAACACGGCTTTTCTTGCTCAGGATCGTGGACAATGCGTTGTACACGTCTTCTTTGCGCTTCGTATCCTTCCGATCGCGAGCTTCTTCTTCGATCCTCGCGTTCTTCCGTAGATTTCTAACAGCGTCGTCGGTGAAGTATCTCGATAGAAATTCTTCCTCGTGTTTCGAAGCATCGTTCTCCTCGTCCTTTTTAAACGCGAACTTCGGAAAATCTTCGTTGGAATTTCGCCGATTTTTCGTTTCTTCGTTTCGAGCGATTTTCGCGAGGACGTCGGTGAAATCGCCGGATTCGCGAGATTTTGGTAGATCGTCGAAAGTGTCCGGTGCTTCTATGGAATCCTCTCGCGACTTTACTCGTTCTCTATACGCATTATCACTTTCGGATTCGTTGAAGTCGCCTGGAACTCGCTTCCCGTTCCGTCCGTAATTGGTCCGCGTCTCCTTTTCGAGCAGCTTCAACTTTTTCATTATCGGATCGTCCTTAAGAAATTCGTCTAGATCGAACGGCTTCCTGTACTCGTTTATGTCGAAAATTATGGGCCCCGATTGGCTCTTGGAATCCCCTTGTTGTTCCGTTTCTGCAGAGTCTTCTTCGGAATTTTCTGACGATTTTTGCTCGCTGAAATTGGAACTCGGTCTCTGATTCGATCCTCTCGGTAATTTGTCTTTATCGTTTTCTCCAGATTCGTCGATTTTTGTAGGTTTCAATATCGTCTTGAAGTCTTTCAATACTTCAGATTCACCTGATTTCAAATTGGAAGGTTTCGAGATATTTTTAGCGTCATATTTATTTTTATCTGAAGATTTAGAAGGCTTCTCTGAATTTATCCAAGTTTTCAGATTTGTCACGTCTGAATCAGTTCTTCTATTTAAATTTTGCTCCGAATCGTTCGATAATGTCTCTTTTTTATTTTCTTCAGATTCAGGAGGTTCTTTAGGATCTGTAGATTTTTCTTCATCTACGAATTTCTCTTCTTTTCCAAGACTCGCCTTACGATCATCCTCGTCCAAACTCTCCTCTCTAATGTCAGAATAATCCGGCACGTCGACGTACGGAATTTTATTTGGATCGTACTCTGGGATATCCGAGGACGTCGTGTTCTCCGCATTTTTCTGATGATCCCGTATATTAATATAACTCTTATCCCTTCGTTGCTGCTTAATCGAACTCTGCGACTTATTCATATCCTTAGACGTTTCGTTTCTATACTTCTCGGATCCTGCAGGATCTTTCTTATCATTTTCTCTAATCTTATCTCGATCTTTCAAATTTTTCTCTGTAATTTTGTTCGCATCATCTGCCTTCAAATTTTCTGTATCGTTGCAACTAGGAAAAACCGGGACGTAATTATGTTTCCTCGGTTCGTTCGTGGAAGATTCGACTCTAGCCATTGTTTTCGCCAGATCGAACCCATTCATCGTGCTTTCTGAATCGATATTTCCATTTAATTGTTTTTGTTGCTCCTCGTAGCTAAGATTCGGATGACGATAGAACTTCTCTGACGGAGGAACTTGTTCCACGAAGCCTACGTAATCCAAGTTTTTGTCTAAGGAACGCCTGAAACGTTCGACCATAGTCCCTTTCTGTTGATTATTCAATGTCTCAAGTATTTCGACCGTTCCTTCACCTGTTTCTCCATTCGACAACTCGCCGTTTGATAAAATTATACTTTCAGCAACGAGATTCGAATTCTCGTTTATGTAATTTAAGAATTCGATAGGAACTGGAGGAATGAAATTTATTCCGATGTCAGAATCTTCGTTTACCTTTACGAATTCGTTCTGGGTGTTTCCTGTCTCCAGTGGAGGACTCCATTCGGTTAAAAACGAATCGATTTGTCCGGCGTACGTAGCGGATGTTTCAGCGTTCTGAAAATTTCGATCTCCGTTATCCTAACTTTAATCCTTGAGAATCGCGGAATTACTGTGTTTTGCGAGATTAATGGAAACTCGTGGCACGTGTACGTTAACACGTTCTGTGACGCGGGGATATTGCAGGTTTCAGCGGAAGATTGAAAGGAAGTTAAAGAGTCGCGTTGAAATATTTAGAAAAAGTGTCGATAGAATTGAACTTTTGATAATTTAATCTTCCTTTGTGTAGACGAGAGTTGATTAAAAAGTACCCGGAGTGTGTGTGGAACTCGGTATCTCATAAGTGTTTTACCTTCGCGATTTTTCAAATTCCAATTTTTGACGAAACTCAGTCACTTCATTTCTTACTCGGTATACACACTTCCCTCGATTCTGTGTGACTTATTTTCTCTTTTTAAACGACTCTAAAAACAAAGGAAAATTCACGAAAGAAATTTCTAAAAATTCCCACAAAGAGTGTCTTCAAACGTGTAAAAGGCGTTCT
Source organism: Habropoda laboriosa (assembly GCF_001263275.1). Taxonomy (NCBI): domain Eukaryota; kingdom Metazoa; phylum Arthropoda; class Insecta; order Hymenoptera; family Apidae; genus Habropoda; species Habropoda laboriosa. The sequence goes on from NW_017101636.1 coordinate 51,789, forward strand.
TCAGCGAGACTGTTTCACGACACCATTCCGAGTACTTTTTTTTTTTCACCAAACCTCGTATTCGACGAACATCCTTTTTTCCAAAACACCGTGGTGTATCGCGCAGACCGCACAGAACGTGTTAATGAAACGTTTCAAGTACAAGGTTCACGGCGAATTTCCACGGAGAGTCGATTCGAACGAACCGATGCGCAAGAAACGTGGGTGCTGTCTTTAACTACCTTGTAAATCATTCCCGCCGACGTGAGTAGTAAATTTCACGTTCTCGCCGCGTACAGCTCACTGCGATGAAATATTCGCCAGAACACGTTAAATCTCATTGTTTCTCGCTGCACTGTCGTTCGAATCGCTCGTTCTTACCGAAGGAACAAAAAAAACGAACCAAAAAATAGAAAAAAGACAGGAAGATTCATAAAACTGATGAAGGTTCCATAAATGGCACTCTCGTTAATGTGACTTTATTCGTTCACGGTAATTATGTACAAAATACAATTACAAACTGAGGGACTCTCTGTGTGTACCTGTATATCTCTGCGCGCGCGTGTAACTCTGTGTATACGTGAGAGTGCGTGTGTACAGCGGCTCAGAAGATGGCCAATTTCCACAGAATTGTCCCGAAGAAAAACATTTTCTCCCTGAGCCATCGTGCACGCGTGTATAATACAATCGTGTGTGTACCTATGTGTGTGTGTGTGTGTGTGAACAGTACAAATAATACTTGAAGCGAACTAAAAAAAAAAAATTAATGCTGTTTTTTGTTTTTCTGTTTTATCTGTTTCACCGTAAATATGCTAGACTCGCGCTCCACACCTTCTGCGCCCTTCCTCTTACTCGTATATTAAAATTAAAACAGTATAGTGGGAGACAGTGGAAGGAAGTAGGGAGGGAAAAGTGGTACGCCTACAACGACGGTAGAAAAAGAACGTAATGGTTCCCAGTAAAATTATATACGTGAAAGAAGTGACACGGATATAAAGTTCAGATGTATATGTGTATATATATATATGTATGTATATATAGTATCGTATATAAATTACTACGTGTTTCAGCGCTATTACTAGTTGTTAACTCTCTCTCTGAGGCGATCGTTGAGTCACATAAAAGGATACTCTCTTGCTTATGGCTCGACGATTAAATGGATCGTGTCCTGGATCAAGCTGTTAACGCTGCGTATATTTGGATAATTTTCAATGGAAACTTTCGCTGAGGTTGTTTTTCTTTTCTTTCCTTTGCAGCAGCAGCATTGACAGCGTGGTCTGGCACAGTGTTTTCGCTTACTATCTATTATACGCTCTAACGAGAATTCGTAGGTGTGCCTACTCTCTCTTTACGTGTTCGTTTGGCAGATTAGATGTTGTCTCTTTTTTAATTCTAGAATTCATTTTCATCGTGGACGAATTAAGGAGAGGAAATGATCTCTGCCGAACGAACGATTAATTTAATAGGTAATGCGATAGGTATCTCTGAAATATGGAATAATTATCGTTAAACTTGTCAATGTGTTTCGTTAACGTCGGAGGTAAAAACACGGGACAGTGTGCCTTCAAGTGCTGGAACGTGCGCGATGGTGCGAGGGTGAACGAAAATCATTTTATTTCTCTTCCCTTCGTACACAACATTAAATCTACTCTCTCTCTCTCTCTCTCTCTCTCTCTACACGTTTATACGACTACTATAGAAAATTTGGTTAAATACGATTTTTAAGGCACTGTTTACTTTTGTTCCCGGTTTCTGCAAAGGTGACGTGTATATTGAATATAGTAATACCGTTTCAAAGATTCGTTCGTGATTTCACCCTCGTGTGTGCATTTGATGCTCCATTATTCAGTTGTTGGTGCACGATTTACTTTCTGAATCCCAGATACGAAGCAATGCCGTTAATGCTCTCAAAGAAGAGTCTCAAAACCTGCTCTCTGTTGTATTGGTTCCGCACCTTTTCCGGTCTCGTTGGCCTTCTTGGTACATCAAGCAAGTGCTCCTCCACCAATCGCTATAGTACAATAGGTTTACATTTGTAGGTGCTAGTGCATCGTAATAAATCCTTCGTAGAATATTTTAGGGGTGTAACTCTTTTTCGGGATCTTCTCTGCATTCTCGATTATTCTATTTTTCTTTTTTTCTTTGTCCAGTGTTGCTGTGTTTAATTTTTCAATTCGGGGGAGGGGAGGGACTGTGTTTTGTAATTTTCTTTTCCATTCTTATCTCAAACGGGAGAACCAAAAAAAAACAAGAAAAGTTGCATTTATCGTGACAAGGGGAAAGACTGGACAATTGTTAAAGAAAAAAATAATGAAAGGATAAAAACACATGCTCTACCCACCTTGGTGCAATTTCGTGGAGGCAACGAACCCTTTTGTTTTGCTACGTGCTATTATGTACATCGGGTGTAGGTTACTATGCGCGAGGAATAAATTAAGGAAGGAAGAGAATTTTTGTTGGTGCTAACAGTCGTGCTGTAAAGGCGGAACAGTTTGCGATCTTTCATCCTTGGTACAAAAGTGTATAAAAACGACGAATTCGATGCTCTAGGTATCTGTGATACTGTACAATTTCGAATTAAACTACTGTACACACTCGACGATCCTACAATTTCGAACGTATGCGAAACTATCGAAAATTAACAGAACGATAAGGTGCAAAGACCTTTGGCGGGAAATTCGAAATTTCAAAATCCTCCCGATTCGAATATTTTTCTGAGGACAGTTCGCGAAACTCTTTCTAGACTTTTCTAAAGACACGAAAATCGCGGAAAATTTAGAATTTGCAAAAAAATACGACTGCTTACAGTAATGATATAAGATTAGAGTATTCGACAGGTTCCTTAACGCGTGACTCTCTCTCTCTCTCTCTCTCTCTGTCGTCGTAATAATCCTCGTGACACTGACATGCGTACATCTATTTTTCTATTAGGTAACTCTAGGCCAGAGAGAACTAAATAACGCTAAACGAGGGAAGCTGAATGATAGGGCGTCGTTCGTTTCACAACCTGTTAATAATCCATAGAAATCGTGCAATCATTCGCAACTGGTTTCGACTGTGACACAACAACGTAATACAGGCACAGGCTGAAATGCTCTATTGTGTCTGAACTAGGTACTTCTAAAGCAATTATTAAAAGCAGTCGGCGTGGAAATTATCGTTTCCTACGTAAACGCGTCACCCCGTTCCGTACACTTTGTTACGCAACGATATCGTGTATTGGCAGCTACTACGACTTCAACTCTTCTCTCTCTCTCTCTCTCTCTCTTTCTCTCTCTCTCTCTCTCTTGTTTCGACGATAATTACTGGCAAGTATACGCAAATTAAGTGTAACTACGCCTTCCTCGTAAATAATCCGTCATCATTCAGATTATCAAGGAAGATCTATATTACAAACAAAAAGAATTCTGGTGAAATCGCAAAGACGTCGTAGAATTTCTTAAAATTAAAATCATTTATCTTCACATATATATATGACGAAATTATAATTTACACCCACTGATTGTCGAGGTGTAAATTATAATTCCAGCTGTGGCAATAAATTAAGTGTCTCTAACAAAGTACTCGTCTAATTTAATTAAGGTTTGCTAAGTGGGTCTCTCTCTCTATACGGATTTGCTCTACACTGTATTAACGATTTCGTCTGCCTCTGTGTCCCTAAGCTGATTCGTAATGCAACGTGCAGACGCGTCTATATAGTTATTCGCTATAGCTACAGTACCGTAAGGTGTCTCGGTTAAAAGGGGTGCCTAAGGGTTGTGCTTCTTGGCTCGTGACTGTTGTTGACTACGTGGTGGTGTTCGTCTAGGCAGGTAGGTCTCTAATAGTTTGCTTTTTGCGTTTTTTTTTTTGTTTGCTTTTTGTTTGTTTTACGTCTAAAAAATAGCCTTTTTACTTTCCCAATGCTTGGTATTGGTCCGCTAGATTACTCACGTATTGCGCGTGATTCGCGGTCGGGAATTCCGCCCATTTGCTCAGGTCCATGCTCGGCAGGACGCCGCTTCTACAGGGCACTCGTGGATTTCTGCAAGGTGAACGATCAGTTGCGTTATTTATGAATCTCTGATTAAACGATTCAATTCTTTCGCTTGAGGAATTATCAGTGGGCGTTTTGTGCTACGCTAACAGGAAGTGAGATATTAACTGTACGTTATTCTGCTGTATTTTTAGAATTTAGAATTGCTAGTTTCGTAGCCTGGAATCACTGAAATCTCGTTGATTTCAAGCTGGTAAGACGAGATAAATTATCTCGAGCGATGTGAATTTAGATTCTAGAAAAATGAAAACGAAAATAGAGTAAATCTGCAGTAAATCTACGATCTCGATAAATCTCTGGCTAAATCTCTGAAACCTCTGTTTCTGTATAGATCACGAGACAAGCGCTGTTCGCGTTTCGCAACGAAATTAAGCAATTAATCGTTACTTTCGTTCGCTCTTCTTCCTCCTCCACCTCGATTCTCAATTCTCACGCTACGATTAACTAATCGCGCCACTCGAATCAACCTACCGCCACCTAAACAACCATTTCAAACCTCCTCGAACGAAATACCCAATCTCTCTCTACCCAACCTGCCTCGTCTTAAACCACAAAACATCCTACTCACATCTCGTGATCGGGCAACACCATAGGATAGATCTGTATGGTGTCGATCAAATCTGTATTGTCGCAGATCACTCTGGCGAGCTTCAGTTTTCGGATCTCGTTCAGCTGATCTAGAAAAGTGAAAGTGCGAGAGCGTTAAAAGGCGTCCGCGTTACACCGCGTTCTCCAATCGCGTCCTTGGTCCCTACCGATCGAGATTCACGATTCGAAAGGTCCGTTTTGCTTACCGAGTGTGAAGGACGACGGTTGGTTCGGCAGCTCGTACCAAAATCGATCACCTCGCCGGGAATAACTGAATTGCGTGGCGATTACACAGGCGAAGGTTGGCCCGAGCATGCTACCCGGAAGTGGCCTCTCGGAGACACCGCCTGACCACAGGTCAACGTCAGCTGGATGCCTGAAAATCGACGATTCGCACCGTTATTTCCGGGAATCTGCGATTCGACTTCTGGAAACGACATCGGTGAACGTGTAAAATAGCACGGGGTGATTCATAATCTGACCAGGCAGGCCTAAAATTAGCATTCGATTTGAATTATTGACGAGGCTACCGACGTTCCTTTGAACGTCCAACTTGGATTTCTTGCAGATTGATTTACTACTGGTTGCGTGGCGTAATATTTTCAGTGTTTCTGGTTTGTCGACGTATAAATAGGTAATTTCAGAGGAATATCGGGATAGTACTCACTCGAAGATCGAGCTGTAGCGTCTGATTGTCTCGTTCGGCATGGAATCGTGGAGTTCGTCGAACGTGTCCACCCAGGGAAGTCCGCAGAATTTTCTGAGAATTAGATAATGGAAAGTTGCGTATGAGTTAGAGATCACTGGGAAATTATCGAACAAGCTGGTATAAATTATCTTGCTCAGTGGAAAATGTAATGTTTCGTGAGTATTTGTGTACTAAATATGTAAATGAACTATTTGAAGCAATGTCTGCCAACCTGAATTCCATATAGCTTGGAATACCAAATTCACGACCTCGTTGCATATTGAAGGAGACCAGATCCAGTCCAAACTTGGCACCAACTTTTTTGAATAGGTGATTTGTTACCTGAAATCGGTGCGAATGTAACATTCTTCATTTTTTCTGTATTATTTGTGATTATGAACGTGGTCCAAGTCGATTTACCTTACACAATATAGTCGAAAATTCTAAATATCTCGAAACAAACAAATGTACGACTTAAAATCATTTTTATAATCACTGATTATAGAGAAAATTTGTGTACTTCTTGAGTGATGGAATCGTCCATAGCTTGAGCAACCTGGTTCATCAATCCCATGATGTATTCGTCGAAAACTCCAGCTCGGTACAAGTCGAAGGGTCTTCTGATTAAGTCTGACAGTCTCTTCGAAGCTTTAACGAGACGGTTAATTCGACGAATAATTAACTGTAGAGGCTTGTTTTTTCATTTTTTTACTCGACATATAAGATTGGATTAACTCACCGATGAATTTGTGAGCTTTACTCCATCTCTCCACTGCTGTTGGCAACAGTGAGTGCCCGAATCTGAAGGCTGCAGAAGCGAAAGCATCGATCACGGCTGGATTCACGCTTTCATCATAACCATCCCAGTAGCTCTGTGTACATTAAACATGTACACGGTTATCAATATTAAATTTTATCTACTCATTGAATAACGAGACTTGTATTGTTAATGGATATTGCCTATGGGCAGAGGAAGCAGAGGTCATTAATTTAAATCTAAGTACTTAGTAGCGAGCGATTCGTCTTAGGAGTGAAATTCATTTCAAGGAAATTTCATACGCGATAGTTGAAAGAATCTACGTAGAATTTCGCTACCGTAATCATCTCTTATTAATCTTAAGAAGATCCAAGAAAAAATTAAAAAATTTCGAATAATTTATGCAGGCTCCCCGAAAAATAACGATCATAAGCACGCGAATGAAATGTCGTATTTAATTTAAAAAAAAAATTTCTTTTAATTGAAATTAAATTTTTCGATATCTTGATTTAATCTTAGGGTTAGTATTGTTAGAATTTATTAGGAAACGTCTTCATATTTCGACGAGAAGAATTCACGTGATCTTACGTTCTTCTCAAGAAGCAGCCCAAACTTCCCCATAACTTCTTTGCCGAGTAGAATAGGCAAGAACTCGTTGTAGGTGATATGCTGGATCTCAGCGATGACAATTCGTCTTGTTTCTTGGTACAGAGTCTCGTCGTCCCAGTGGGGATTCATTTGAATGAGCGTCTTCGCGATTCTGTTGTGCTCTCGCGCCATCAAAGTGTGCATACAAGTTAACACCAGCTGCTCGTTCACTCGTATCTCACCTGAGGAGACAAAAGTCACGGTACATTCGGCAAGAATGTTGCTCGGAATCGTTGAAAAGTGAATGATTTTTCGCGGTTGGAAAGTGGAGCAACAGCATTCCGACGTTTATAAACATCAATTCGAAAGAAACTCTATACTTCTTCTCCCATGGTTTCTTCACTTCCTCGGGTGTAAATTAATTGAACATCGAAGTTGCACGATCCTTATTTATTTATTAGTTTTAGAGAAAATGACTAATGTTCCGTGCTCGTCGCTAATTAAAAAGTTCGTTCGAGGAAGTGGATATCGTGTACTTAATATGAGAGAATTCAGGAAGACACGGAAAAATGAGTGTTTCAGTTATCGAAGAAATATCTTTAATTTAGGTATAGTAGAAGAAATCGAAATTATCGTGTTTAATTCCTTCGTTTACATAGTTATTATTTTAAAAGTATTTTCAAGATAATTTGAATAAAACTAGATTAATAAATTTTCAACTTGGAAAATAATAATTACAAGAGGATCGTAAAATTCTTTAAGCCACAAAGCAACAAGTGTTTTATAAAATACACATATTTAAGTCGGGAAGTAAGAACTACCATAAGCAATTTTTCCAGCTGTAAGTCTTTAAGCCTGGAAACAGGAATTGTAACAAAATCTGTAGTAACCCACCCTATCTATGGTAATCTATATAGCGAACACAACGTGGCAAGAACACGACAGAAACAGAGTGCAGCGAATTCGACGCCGATAATCGCTCGAAGTGCACCGACCGCCGATCTTTCATTGTAGCAATGAAGTCGTCGACCTTGATTCTGGGCCACTCCCTTTCTCGCTTACACATCGCGTTACACGCCGATAATCGAACCGATCGAGCGGCTATCGGCGTTCTTCGACTCGACGGCGCAGAATGCGAACGTTCCACGCGAATTTCGACACAGCTCCCCCTTTCCCCCGTCTGTTGTAGATAATACGATCGCTATTATCATCGTAATCCGGGCCGACACGTGACCTAGTTCGTTTATTAATTAACCACAATCTTGCACAATTCCCCCGAAAATCGATCCGAACGATCTCTATTTTCCTCTGAATTTCTCCACGTGAAAACACAGCTCTTTACTTTCTCATCTTTATCGAAAATTGTGATAAATTTGTGGCGACCGCCACGAGGGGGCCACGCACCTAGGCCTGACGACTCTTGGCCCTCGAGGCGAAGAATCGAGAGATGTTTTTCCAAACATCTCCGAGTTCCTTCGTCCTCGAGGACAAGAGTATCGCCTCGGCAATGCAGGCCCTGGGACTTTCCCAGGGAAAAGGGGCTACTTAAGGGAGCCCCGAAAAAGGCTCCCATTTGAAATTAGTTTAAGCATTACGTTTAAATAAATATATTTTTGTTACCCACTTTACCGAGTAATCATTTGCACCACGTCACTTCCAAAAAATTTTCGAGGAAATTATACTTTCCGAACTTAAATTTTCGATTTCTTTTCTGGAAATTGGTTGAATTCCTCTGAATAAACGAGTGGGCAAATACTTGTGAACGATAGGGTATATAAAAGAATTATAGATAAATAAGAATAACTATAGTCAGAGGAAGGATATAAATATTAAGGAAAATAGTGAAAAATATGTATACACTACTGGCCAAAAGTTCGGAATCACCTCCCACTTTTCATCAATATTAAATCTGCTGCTAATTTTTGATAGATTTGACGTTTATCTCAATTCTACCTTTACCAATTTATCTCATATCAATTGATTCGAACGATAAAAAATTCTCAAAGTCGCTGACTTTTTTCTGGAAATTTTTCTGTAAATTGCAATGCTCGGTGATTTCAAACTTTTGGCCGGTAGTGTACGTATAGTCAGAGGAAAAATAATAGTGAAAGATGCAGAACGTGGGAGATAACGAATATCGGAAAATAGGGTGTGCAGGTACAAAGATGTGTAGGAAAATTAAACGAACGATCGGTGTCGTGGTAAATCACAGTTTTACCAAGCTAATACAGGTTAATGCACAGGTACGTTGCGATAGAATTGTTTCGTCTCGTATACACGCATGATTATCCCGTAGTATACCTCGCGATTTTCTGACCGGCCGAGCAAAACGTGGGAAAACTATTTCCCGACTAGGTGTACCTACACATGCCAGGGGTCAGATAAAATCGTACACCATCGAAGAGGGGTTTTTTTTCTTTTTCCTTCGTCGCTTACAATGCCGGCGTTTCGATTCCGAGATGAGAAGAGATTAGATACACACGCGGTCGGTCGTTTGTACGTCTGATTGAGTTGTCGTGCGGGCAATCGTGCTCCCCGTCGTTCTACAATGCCGCGACGGAGCTTTTTCTGCGCTCGTTTGTTAGATTTAACCGGGCATTTGTGTTACGCAATGGGAAATCGAGGGATTTGGAAAATTTCGTGCAACAATTTGGCTCGTGCATTTCGTCAAATTTTCTTTTTGATAAATTCCGAAGTGCATTAATTGGAATTCGTAATTCTACGTAAATAGGTAGAGTTGAAAAAATTGTCGCATTCGGAAGCACGATCCTGTGATTTTTTATAATAATATTCTTAGACATGGCCAAGTACTGTATTTGAAATTTTCATCAAGTTAGTAAAAATCTATTATTTTTTGTTTGCTGAAATTGAACGGTGCAAGGACCTCTTATTTTTTACGAAATTCATATGGAAATTGTGGTTGCTGATTGAACTTTGTTAGACTGTAGTAACCGCTGATGATTTTTTGATCGTTAAATTCGTTCTACCAATCGAAACTACCATCAGACCACCGAAATTCGCGAACCATTTCAATAGACCGAGAGATTTCCATCGAAAGACTCACCCGCCTCGAAGCAGTACATCGATCGATTCGGTCGTGTGCAGCCCTCGTCTGGGATGTCCAGCTTGAGCGGCAGTAAATCCTTCAGGCCATACTCAGAGAACACCGGGTTCATGCGTAACAGTCCTCCGTAACCGGCTCGTAGCTTCCTGGAAGTGTGAACAAGAGGGACGCGTTTCAATCAACCTGGACGCCTCTTAACCGCGTGAAATTACGAGGGTTGCGGTTAAAACGACGAATTGACAATCTTTAAAATCTTCGTTCTACCGTTGCAAAAACACTTTACACCATTTTCGCACATGTCTTTCATTCGTCGTATCCTCACAGTACACGGAAACTAATTTTCAACGAATTTCGGTCGGTTTCGCGTTTTGAGTGTTCAAAAAATTGAAGGAAAATTCGGAAAATTCGCAGGGGAATTTAGGAAAAATTGGAATTAACGTGTCTCGATGAATTGTGCCACATTTTTGCCACAAATTTGGTTTGCTTTTTATCGCTGTCTCTATCATATCTTATTCATTTGAAAACGTAACTCATCGGACAATAGACAAAGAAAGGCGAAAAAAGAGGGAGATTACAGAAAACGAGCTCCACAAGTTCACCAACCCTCGGCCGATGGAGAACACCATCGAATTCGATGGAAGAAAAGAGGTACTCGATTGAGTAATCGAGTGGATCTCATAATGCGAGCGGACTAGAAAGTGCGAGGAACAGAATGTATACACGTAGTCGGCACGTTAGAAAATATGGAACAACGTAATACTGATTTATTGTCCCGACTGACGTAACGAACGTAGCAAGCTTTGAGCTGTTTCGAACCGCGGACATCGCTTCGTGTTGCAAGTGGCTCAATTATTATCGAACACGTTTTATCATTATCACGAGAGATTGTTGTTGTATTGTTTCGCCGTTGATTACGTTCGTCGAGGGGAAAAAATTGGAGACTGTAATCCTCTAAAATGCAAGCTCGATTCGTCGAACGCAGAGCCAGTAGTAAAATCAATAATTGAACGGGTCAGATGGAGGAGCAAAAGATTCCACTATTTTAGATTATTATAATAAACAAGCAAACAGTAAGAAATTAATCCTGACAAAATAGTCAAAATTCTTGGACTTTCGATCAAAAAATTCAAAATTAATTATTCTGAAATATTGAAAACAAAAATTAACTTCTGCTAACCATTTATTTACTAAAATTATTAAAAAATCATCGCTGCAGAATAACTTCGTAATACAAAGTTTCTCGTTTTAACCATTAATTTAGCTGCAAACCAGTTTCTCCAACTTCCCTAAAATAAGCTCCACTGTGTCAACCTTTCCCTTGTTCTTGTCCATTCAGTTGCATCTTCACGACGATTCACCCTCGACTCGCATCTCCAAAGACCACCCAACGCATTCGATTTCAATGTACATTAAGCTCGCGAGAGAGAAGCGTTTACCTGGCGAAGGCTTCCGTGATTCCGTAGACCGTGTTCCCGTCCAGCACACCGGTGAGCAGATTAAAAGGCACGCGTGAACCGAGTCGACATCCAGGTCGAACGGCTGGAAAGGCGCGAACGAAGTCCATGCATTTCACGTTGAACAGCCTGTAGAAATAATCGTCTTCCGGTATGTGGATCTCGTTGCAGTAAGGATTCCTCAGGTGAGCTGGTCGATGGCAACATTCCTCTGGGTCGTTTCGGTTCAGAGGATCTGCAAGGGGAAGAGTGGCTCATCGATCATGCGATACACCATCCGTTCTATCCGCTCTTTTGCTCCACTCTACTCTTCTAACGCTTGATAGCGTTATTTATTTAATCCTGCTACGCCAGTTCCACGGGCGTCATTTACTTTCCCCGTCGATCTGCCGCGATATGGATACACCGTTTCCCGTTCGCGGTTCACGTGGGAAGATTTTACGTGGGGGGGACGAATAGCGCGAACATGGCCAACCACAGAAACGGTATACATACACGCCGCGATGCTGGGAATGATTTTTTAAACGAGATACAGCGGAAAACACGCGTAACACCGGTTGTAGATTAAGCGGTTGATGATCGATTTGAAATTCTAATTGGGAAATTTGAATTTCAACGCTATTGTCTCGGGAGATGATTTGTGCCTGTTGTGGATCATATTAGATGTTTGTCTTAATGTCGTAGATTAATTCTATCTTCAGTTGGGATCACGATGAGATTATTCTGCCGCGTTTAATGGGTTAACTGTTTGTGTTAAGCAGGGGAAAATGTAAAGTTTTAAAGAGTTCTAGAATGTTTGAGATTTCTGGAACTGTTCGTCTCACTTCATCTCAGGTAAAGTTTGTCAAAGAAATAAAATTCTTGAAAATCTCACTAAAATCTTGTCGAGGTACGTTAAATATTTCTTCGTCCAGCGAACCATTAATTCCACCGAAGCGTGTCAATTACTCATACACAAAATGACCGAATATTTACCCTGCCAATTATTGCATATCGATTAAAATATCCCACTAATAATGAATAATTATTCCAACAAACATTGACACACCTCGCGGCTCTAGAACCTCTATGGAATCCACGCTGTGATGAAAAGCGTGGATGGATTAATTAGTAAAAATCGTTCGACCCGAAAAGAACAGGGCTCATTCGTTGTTTTTTTTTAACGCAATCATACCCCCTGGATCGCTATCTATGATTTCGTGTCGGTACCAAGTTCCAGGACAGAGGCGTGTGCGCGTGGACGCGTGCGATTTTGGCGTGGATCGCACGGCCCGTGGAAACTTCACGGTAGTCACATGATCGGGCCTACCGGTTATCTGACTGGCGATCGTTCGCTTTCTCTGGCGCGGTTACCCTAGTTTCGATAGGCGGTAAATATGCGACGTAAAAGGGCCTGAGAGCTGTTTGCGACGCTTACTTTGTACGAACGTCATCCCGTCGTCCCCCACTTCGCTGATGTAATTGAACCAACCGCGACAACCATTGCATAATTTGCTATTGACTGATAATTCGATTTCGGTCACTTTCTCCCGCGAATTCTCGGTCACCAGAGGCTACTTTTTCCTCCCTCGTCCTTCCTGTTTGTCGCGATATTCTTGTGCAAGGATTTTGAAATAGATCTCCGTAGTGAAGTTTGCGTGGTATTGGAACATTTCTATGATGGATCATTAAGGTTTTTTAACAGTGTTCGCTAATTGATATCGATGATTGATCTCGTATGTGTAACTTTCTCGAGCAATTTACTATGTAAAAAACATGAAATAGGTAGGTTTATTAAATTTCTAGATTAATCTCGACTGGTAGAATGAGTCACATCAATTGTCCATCTGAAACTCTGTACGCAACATCTGAAATCTATTACTGAATCTCTAGCATCTAGAAAGCTGAACGATCATCTGAACGAAGTAATGTAAGATTATATAAAGTTTACATTCTTATACTTCTTTTTTATGAAAGAAACATTCCATCGTGAACAATGTAGGATCGAGCTACCCTCTTAAGAATTATCGACGATTCTACGTACGTTAGGTCGCATAAGTAGACAATTATCGGTCGTAGAATCGTACCTAGCGGCGTTGCAGTCAGCGTATAGTCGTGATCCATAAACTGTCCCCAGGCGATGACCATAACTGTGCCAGCGTGATCGTGATAACCCTCGTCAGGATGCATGGTACGTGATACCACGCGTGATAATGGTAAGTCATGACCGGTTATTGATATTCTGGGCGCTGTTAGGCCATCTGCGTATCGTGGAGTCATCAATCTACGCAATTGAACAAGAATTTCATTACAGAAAAATAGATACTCGTTGTTTAACTCTAGGTTAGTCTGACGAATTTTTCTGACATTTTCAGAATCTAGAATTCGAGGATAAGGGGGATTTAAAATTGATAAGATGAGATAAATTGAGCCTCTTTGATTTGATCCACAGTTAAGTATTATCAGGAGTGATAGTTCACCTTTGGAAGGGTGACAAGCTGGAACCCCAGGTTGGATTCTGTAGATTCGTGCACAGACCGTCGTTTCTTCTGTATTTTCCAGCTCGACACTCGACGTTGCTCAAGAAGGCAGGGCACACCTCGCGAATCAGCGTCTTCGAAGTGTCGATTAAAGGTAGACTTTTCTCGATCTCGTCGTAGCTTAATCCATACCTGCGTTCATCGGTGAATATTTAGAAAAAAAACGAGAACTAACTCTGAAAGAGTCTGCGATAAAGGTTAAAAAGATACCCTAATTCATTTACTCCCAGTTAATCAGCCATTTTCAACGAAACTCGAAAAATTGTATCACTTGAAAAACGTTCCAAAAGGAGCATCTTTCACGCGAATTTCACAATAACCCAGCAGAAATTACAAATCGAAAGAGAAAGGTCCTTACATCTGAGCGATGTTGCTGCTAACATCCAGCAGGAGTTCTCCAACGGTGGCCAGATCTTCCGGCCTCCACATTTTGCTCTTCGGTTGCGCCACATCTGCATGAACCGACGAAACGTGCGTGAGCATAATCGCGAACGCAGCCAGACAAAGGGATCGCGTTAGCCAAGGATATTGTAACAAGCCTAGGAGCGATGTAATCGTTTCGAAGACGCGAGGGAATCGCGAGCAAACAACTCCCACACAAACAAACAACACGGTAAATCATTCGGGCGACGTACGATCATAATTAACCATTTTTCCCCTCTTTACAACCTATCCATGCTATTTGTAACACTCACTGATGCGTTTTCTCGCTTCGACGTAGGCGCGATTCACCGCTTCGTATGTGATGCATGTCTGCGATCCAGCTGTCGGTGGGCTGAAAGATGAAGCAAACGGAAAGTTAGGCGCGTGCTATCTCTTGCCTAGAACTGCATTATCCTCTGCACAGCCTGCTTCCTTCGCCCAGCTTTGTATGTACGCCTTGCTTTCGCTCTTCGAGCCTTTTCTTTCGAGTTAATTACCTAACGTTCTAGCCTACTTTCGTTCAATATAGACGACAGCTTCTACGCGTGCATCTTGGCGCATAGACGCTCTAGGGGATATTCTGTGTCCAAGGTAACCCGAAACTATCATATACGAACCGTGCACTCGTCAATTCACATATCCTGTTTCTCGCTACGAAATATGACGGCATTGACGTGCCGCTCGTGTCTTTTACCTTCGAAGGTTGACCAACTGCCTCGTTTCGTCTACGACCTCTTTGCTTTTCGGATTACGATACGTCCCCCGACATATCGCTGGTTTAATTAACGGGGCACCCGGTAGCAGGTGTTTTTTATTCGCAATCTGATCAGGGAGTAATTATAAGGATATTTTCCTGGATGTTTATTACTCGGCGATGCTGAAGAGTAATTGTAGGTTCTGTGAATACTTGCAGTGGACGATGTAACGAATGTTAATGCACTGTCTTTGATGCATATTAACACCTTCGTGTGAGTTGGTGTGAACTCGTTCACGTGCGTGCGGGTTTTTTGGGATATAGAAAGAAGTCTGTGTTTGAATTAATAGTTTCGTCTACGTGGACGGATTATGTGCTTAGAAAGGAGGGATTAAGGTTGGTTAACTTTGTACTCGTATTTCTTGGACAGTGAATTAAGATGAAATGTTGGGCTAGGTTAGGACCAGGATTCTGTGGTTGGTTAGTTTATTTATTGAATTAATTAGAGTACAATTTTGGCTGAGTTATGTCTATCTGAAGAGGTAGAAGAAGTAAACGTCCCTTTAATTTTGATATTCTCTTAAAAAATAGAAATTTTATGATTGGATTTGAACTGTATGGGGTTAGATTTAATCTCTGCTGGTTGCACTTCATTACAGACAATTCAGATCATTTCTTTCCCTCGCCATAAAAATTACTTTGTTTCCTCGTCACGAATGACACGTTACAAATACGATTGATTTCTTAACAGCTGGTTAAATGGCTCTGTTACGGTTACCCCGTTGAAAATTCGGTTTCCCTATACGGTTCATCAATTAAAAGGTTCGGAGGAGCCACTGTAGAACTTCATTAACATTCTTATACCGCTTATATGGTATTCGTAAATTGTGTCTTGAAATCCGTCGGTGTTCAGAAATGTTTTCTCACAAATTATCCTGTCACAATCGTTATTAAATAGAGTAATGGTTACACGCTGAAAGTATTCGCGAGAATGCACTTGAGGGTCGTTCTGAATTTAATTGCAACACGGTGCATTCTCGGTGCAATTTCGCTTTATAGCGTCTGGTCTAATAACCTTCATATTGCTGTGTTTAATAATTTATTACGCGCGTCAATTTTCTAAAGCATCCAGATGGAAATACCGAGAATAGGCGTTTAGAAAATGAATAATTGACGTTATTACTCACCCCATTCTGCAGATTAGATTTTTATCCGATTTTTCACGCCACTATTTTTCATTCCTTCTTTACTGTACTACAATTCTCAAATCGATTGCTACGTACAGCGATTCCCACTGATATTCGGACGTTCTTTAGAACAGTGTAACTCTTTCAAAATTAAGAGTTTTCCTTTACGACGTGTGAAAAAAATTCTAACTTTGTTGACAACTTTTTTATCTGAGCTTGTAGTGAAAATTTAAAACGTACGTTTTGTAGATCTATGTCAGTGATACACACGTTGAAAATTTTCAGTATCTGTATAATTGACATAAATCTACAAAACGTATTTTTCAAATTTTTACTACAAGCTCAGGCAAAAAATTAAACGCAAGTCGTTGGGTCGAAAGAGTTACACTGTTCTAAATAGTGTCCGAATATTAGTGGGAATCACTCTACATACATATATATAATTAACGAATAAAATCAATCGAACAGCGAAGATTTTTGCAAGGGGAAAAGAGTCACTTCGACAATGTGTTCACCGTGATCACAGCGGTCTGTACGAGGCAGTCGCATTAAAAACAATCTCTGCATATTCACCCGGTTTAGTTATGCCGTACTCGTAAAAGGAAAAGTCACGTTTAAAACGTGTTTCCCCCTTCAATGGCTTACATGGACTGCATTTCGTATAACGTAACGAAATTGGCCGAGAGCAGTTTTAAAGTGGGTAGAAAGTACGTACTTTTAGTTCTGATTTAACCGAAACACATTCTAGCAGCGTGCGAGTTACATAAATGACGTGAAATTCTTCCACAGAGGAACAATTAAGATATAAAATACCGCGACGAATTCGATTTTATCGAGACAACGTCCGCTTTTAGTAGTAACAACGATATCGATGTTTCTAATAATGAAATTGTGTATTTGTCGAACTCTATCCTCGAATCCGATACGACATTTCTTCTTTCCACGTTCGGTGAATATTTTGTAAATTTCCTGTACGTAGTTCGCGGCGTAGCAAAATTTCTGTCGTAAACAAAAAATAGTTGACAATAAACACGGGCGATATTCTCAGAATTACCACTCGACATATGCCTGGAATTTTTTTTTCGACTTCGCTGGCATATTTTCAATACAAACAGACGGCGTCCGACCTCTAATCGCACGAAACCTTTCGAGCTCTTAGGATGTCGTCAGCCAGTTGGTCGTCGAAATCGAATCGACGTGGATCGTTCCGTGATATCGTTCTAAAATCATTGCTAAAATCGAAATTTTCCGTAAAAGTAGATCAATTACGCGTGTATTAAACAGTGTGATACAGTGTGAAGTGTGAGAAGACGTTGTGGCACAATTTGGGGCGCAGTTTCTCCACCCTTGGTGAGTCTGAGTGATTCGTAATTATCGTAATTGAAATATTGTACCGAAAAATAAAGGATATCCAACGTTTGTAATTTAACAACAATTCTTCGTACAATTTTTAGTACAATCTTAATATAATCTTTAATATAACAACAATTCTTTTCCTGTTAATGCAAAATGTTGATATAAAGATAGAATAATTAATTGCTATGCCAATACAAATCGAAGTCTCGATCTACTAGAATATTAACTATTAATTATTTCCCCTTTCGAAACGTTCTCGTTTAACATTCGAAGCCCCTTTCCATCGGCTTGTTTCCCCTCGTATCCTCTATCACGCTTAAAATTCCTCTCTCTCTCTCTCTCTCTCAGTCAACTTCCTTCTTACGCTTCTCGAACTTTTCATAAACATTCCTTCAAGCGTCTCGACTTTGCCAAGCCTCGCTACGAAACCCCTAAGTATGTACACACCAGGAGATCTATAATACAAGCGTCGTGAGAGACTACGCCTTCTCGATATACCCTACATGCAAATAGTAACGGGAATAAGTCGCATTCATAGGACGTAAAGGCAGAAAAGTTAGACCACATTACGGAATACACATTGTCGACGTAACGAAACCAGGAACACGATCTCTGTATTAGTTGCACAAGCTATAGATTTCCCATTCCATTCAGTATCAGCTGACAGAGTATCGGTATACAAGGCTGAATTGTAACGGTAGTATCGATGACTAAAACCATATTTTTCACATACTTTTGTACGGATAGAAGAAGAAAAAGTGAAAAATTCTTCACACCTTGAAGCGTGATCTTTTGTCGCCGTCGAGAACCAGAAGCTCCGTTACACGACACTCGAACACCGTGACCGATTTTTTTTTCTTTCTTTCTCTGTTAACTTTCGAATTGACGTATAGAGAGATACGTTTAGAAGAATAGATAACGTCTCGTGGCAATTAATCGACGTTCAGTGGTACTGTGAACGTGGAAATTCTCAAGGAACACATTCTTTTACGTGGTTCGTTGCACCGGCAAAGGCCTCTCCTTGCGCCTTGTGAAAATATTTGAGCCGCGTGAACGCGGCGGCGGCGGTGTCGATCTGGCTTTCACCGAGGTTAGTAAGTGCAAGTGTAACGCACAGATAGGTCGCGTGTTTCGTCTTGTTGCATTCTCAGCCGTGAGCCATTATATCTTGTCCTCGGGCGACTTCTTTCTTTGCTAAACAAACGTATGGATTCCAGCGTGCAGATACGATGCAATATCGTGTCGGTACATGTGCACGGTGTAATTGTAAACATATAACGCGTGGAACAGTCGTTTGGTAGGTTTGTAGGTTTGAGAATCGGGTATTGAATAATCGTGAAGGATTATTTGTATTTGTGTGGTTATCTGGCGGATCTTGGAAGATCTAGTAGGCGAACGGTGGTTCGTGATACGAAGGGGAAGAGATGTGTGTTGGATTGTTTGGTGAATGATTTGTAATTTTAGAGGGTAATTGGAATCTTAGAATTTTAGTATTTCAGAATCCAGAATCTTGGGGTGTTCGAATTCCAAATCTCAAAAACTTAGGTTTTCGGGATTCCAGAATTTCAGAATCTCAGAGTCTTAAAATCTTAGAAATTCAGACTCTGAGGGTCTCAAGACTCCAGAATTCCAAAATCTTAGAATCTCAGAATCTCCAAATCGTAAAATCTCAGAATTCTCGAATCTTAGAATCCCAGAATCTCCAAATCTCCGAATTCCCAAGTCTTAGAATCCCAGAAACTTAAAATCTCGGTATTCCAGAATTCGAAAATCTTAGAATTTAAGAATCTCCGAATCTTAGAATCCCGCAAACCTAAAATCTCACACTTTCCATATCTTACAATCTCAGACTTTCAGATTCCCAGAATCAGCAAGTTTCCCGAATATCGAACAACTCACGTGAGAAACACCTTTGCACCTTTACCCTTTGAACCTTACATAAACCATACCTAACCAACGAAAAATATTCGTTACGATCAGCAAGCTTTCATTATACCCCATCATAAAAATTCTATAAATGCATCCAGCTTTCTAATTATACGCATTAGGTCCTGTGGCGTCTCAGATTCGTTGCCGGATCGTTGCTTCCTTGTATCCCGGAGCAGATCTGTCGTGTTTTATTAGCGACCAGCCGCAAAAGGATCACGACCAGCCGTGACGATTTTTTCACGATTAGAAGATTTAATCGTGACTGCACGAGTCACTGCCGACAACATGGCTCACGGCTCCTTCGTTCCCTCTCTTGCTCGCGTTAACGTGCAATAACACTTAGGGGCCATAGGCACGCGTAGGCAGTTCGAATCTCGTAATTGCGGGGAAAACGATGCAATCGTATTATGCCTCGTTAGAACTGACAGAATCATGCTCTGTCGCGGTGAAACACCGTCTCTCGTGAATCTTCGTCCAGATATGGGATTAATAAATCGATTCCACGTTGGGCAAGGTGCTTCACGAAATAACAGAAATTCGCCAACGATTTGTGTAATCCAATATTCCTTACTTTCTTGCTTTTGTAACTTCCAATCCATCCAATCTTTGCAACTTCACTCCCCTTTTTCAATTCTATCTTTTCAACTATTAAAAATACTTTGCAACCAGTGTATCAATATTTTTCCCTCACAAAGTAGTTTTGTTCCCTTAATTTTCGAGGTCTTTGCTAATTCTTATTTTAGTAAATGATCATTTTCTTTGCATAGAATAAATAATATTATTTCACTCGGTGAAACTGTCCCCAAGTTAATTCGCGTCCTTGCTTTCAACGAGATTTTTACAACTTCTTTTTTTTCTCTCTCGGTATTTACACTTTTTATGAGTAATGTCGTACTATTAGCTACTTAAACCCTCGCTAACTCCGCTATATTTGCTTAACCGTAACGTGACTTGTACGTAAAAGCTTCGCCAGCAATTGCTTTCCATCAGTCACTGCTCATAATAAATACAACCTCCATTTATACCCATTGATAGGTTATAATTTGCCAGCGGACTCGTGAAGTACCCTAAGCTATTTACCACCACTTTTATACCCGTATTATTATAATATTATAACACAGCTCTGCTTGCGTAACACGCCTCTACGTCTGTATACACAATCGTTAAAAGAAAAAAGAGGAAAGAACAGAAACCGGGATGATAAACGAAAAGAAACATGTCGAAATTCCAGCAAGCAATTCCAGATCTGTCTTTACGAATCGACTACTTCTTGGAACCACATCTTAAATCACCCTTTGTATTATAATTGGATGCAGTAGCTTTCAAGCTGGATCAAGTCCTGGCCTCCTCGTTATCGACCTTCCATTAATAATTCATCAACCAGTAGTCCATTGCAGTTTCTCTCGCGATATAGACAACTCTCTATAATTATCATGAATAACACAGGAAGCTGTCTCTTTCCATCAATTTCACAGCCTTCGTCTCCTCGAAAATTCTCCGATAGCCGGTACAGCTTTTTTCTTCAGATGCCAGGCAACGGCGGTAGCTCGGCATCTCGTCTCGTTTCAAGGTTCTGTGTGCCTAGCTGGTTACAACAGTCCCTCCATTGTTTTATCCGCGTTGATAAACAAAAGGAGATCAGGTTTTCCGTGGCTAGTGACGGTGTAATCTCGTTACACGTTCTCACGACTCAACGTTTCGCGTCTGAACTTTTATTCCAGCTTGATGGATTATTATCGGACGCTCGATGTCCCGAGAGAATCGCGGAAACACCGGCTGGACATCTCGTTGCGAACTGAGTGTTTTCAGGAATACGGATCAAAGATGAAACTGTGAAAATTTGGTGAGAGTCTTTCGCGTATTTTCACCTGATTGAAGATTCATTTTTCATGAGTTAACACTTCGAAGAATATGTTCTCGATAGATAATCAAATTACGATAGTAGGGATGAGAATTCACCTCAAGCTTCAGCTTTTCAATCTTCACCAAAAATATTGTAATCTTCGATTCCCTCTCATTTTGCAATTTTCCAATTTTCACCGTTTAACATGTCCAAGGATATCGTGAAAATGTCGCAGGAAGATAGTCAGTTCGGTGACATTTTGCATAACGATAGACGAGATGAAACTTCGTTCTTCGATCTTCAACTTTCTAATCTTCGTCGATTGACACAATCAAGAATATCGTTACCTCTTTAACTACAGAAAGAACCACTGATAAACATCTGAACGACGATGGTCCACATATGAAAAGAGAAATTGATCGTCTGAAACACGTTTCAATAATATTCTAACCTTCTAAATTTCTCTCGATTGAAGCTCTCGATCGAGTGATAGTCGGATCCTGTTGTCGAGGAACAAAGGTTAGATAGATAGTGAAAGTCCTGTTACCGTTTTCCAACGTTGTTCCTGCTTTCTCCGGACCTCGAAAATGTCGGTGTAGGTCTCGTTGCGTAAGATCGGTGTCTTGATTCGGCTACTCCAAACTCCGAAAGATATAATTATACCGTTCCACGTGCCTTTTAAGTAGAACACAGAGATCGGGGTGAACGATCGGTACAGAGAAAATCTGGCGAAACAACGGGTTCACCGACGGCGATCATTAATTCTCGATCGAGAGATTGGTGGGATTAATACCGAGTCATAATTAAGTTTGTAATCGACGAGAGAACGCGCGATAATTGCGATATTATGGTATCGTGTGATACGCCTCGGGCTTCAAGCTTGCTCGAAGCTCTCTTTTCGTTTCGTTAGAAATTGAAACCGTAGAAAATCTGACATTTCGATCTTTCTCGCATCGATCGATGGTTGATCGATTGTATGTACTTTGTTGGTCAATCGTTTACTTTGACGTTTTAATGTTGTTAACGTTGGGTTTCTTTCTCGATCAAAGCTACGATATGATCCTTTTATCGAATTTTATTTTGGAAAAAATTGTCAATTTTTAGGCAATGAAGTGATTCACAAATTTTCGCAATAAATTTGTATTATTGAAACTCATTAAAAGTTGCCCTGAAAAAATTCTCATCTCTCTTGAAATTGAAACATATTCACTACCAAATTCGTTTCCATCGGAACGAACCGTCTTTGCAAGCACGAAAGACAGCCAGTTCATCATATTAAACGTTCATTGAGCTCCATAAGCGAGCGTGTCGTAACAGACTAATATAGATATGTAGCGAGAGCAGCGTTTAATAAATCAGCAGGGAAAGAATCCTCGCTTAAGGCGATTCACTTTCGTTGCTGTACCGAACTATATCGAGATCTCTTTGTTGAAGCAAAATGGTTTATGAGTACTGCATGGAAAAATCGACGTCCTAGAATATTGGTAGGTTTATGACACGTCCGATAAATATGGTTTGGGGATGCCTGCGAACACCCCAGGTATAAAAGTGCACACTGTCACGTTTTGTAAGCAGTTCTTACCGTGCGCCCGTCTTGTCTACATCTGTCTGAACATCTTCTAAAATATAATTATTTACTTTACTCCACACGAGTTATACCGTGCGCCCATCTTGTCTACATCTGTCTGAACATCTTCTAAAATATAATTATTTACTTTACTCCACACGAGTTATTTATTTAATATAACCCCTCAACACTCTTTAACGTTGGAACGAAGACAAAGAATACACGCTGTTATTATGATTACTTACAAGGAGCCACGTAGCAAATTGTACGTGTAATCGAAGACGCTGGTCCTTCCAGGCCCGTTGAGGATCAACGCACAGTCATCACCGTTTGCATAAACCTCGACCGGTTGATATTGCAGGCCGTTACAGCTATCGTTGTTTCGCCAGGTCGCCATTAGCAGCAGGAGCCCGATTACCGCTTAGAAATTTGTGATTCTTTTCTTACACACCTCTCACCCAGCTGATCGCGCCCGGAATATTGGACCAAGCGAGAAACGCTTGCATCCCATGTTGTACCTGTCAGAAATCACTTTGTTTCGGGCGACTCTTACGGTCCTTTCGTATCTTTTTACTTTCTGGTCCACGAGATCTCTCCGAGTGTTTTCAGAAGGCGTGCAATTACTTTTTATATTCACTTCGTACATTTTGTGTTTCTACTTTTTGGAATTTCTTGGAAAGTGTAGTATTGAAGGCAAAGTTTAATATCTTCGTGGTAGTTTCGAATTTTTATTTTCTGGTCCACACTTTTTATTATTTTGTACTTCTATTTCTTTAAATTGAATTGTTTCGCTAAGTGTAACTTGGAAAGTTAAGTTTGATAAATGATTATAAACTCGAGAAATTCGAAAGTGAAAGCGTTGAAATTTTTTAACACTAACTACTATTATCTCCGCATAAATTTTCACCTTAATAGGCAGTTAGACAAATAGAGAACTAATAGTACACTAATTCCAAGATTTAGAGATATCCAGCTCCCTACCCTACTTCCAGCTCACCTTTTACCTGTGCTCCAAGAATTTTGCAATCAGATAAAATCTAATATGCAAAGCCTTTCCAGAACTTCTTTGTATTATACACAGAAAATCGTGCTATTGTTCACATACACACCAGGATTTTTTCCATCAAAAAATTTACTCGCGTAAAGAAATAATATCGATACAGATTTGGTGAAACGGTCGGAAAACAGAAAGTTAGAGGTTTATTATTAGGTGCAACGAGAGAAGCAATTATCCAGGTTCGCGAACGGTCGATCTACATTGCAAAACGGATGCAAATTGCCACTTTTCCATTCTATTCCAGTATCGCTGGTTTCGTCCACGTATCGAGGGAATGTGTCCACCTTGGACGTCGACTTGGAGGCGACTGAGTGTCGATTTATTATCTCGTTCGTTCGTAGAACTGTAACCGCGCGATATTTTCTTGTCGGTGTCACGGAAAATTATGCACGTTACACCAGTGTGCCTCCGATTTATTCAAATACGAAACTGATCAGGCCGTTCACCCTTTATTTTCAAACCGCGACAATTACCCAGTAGTTGGATTAAAGTTTCTGTCTGTACGTTGATCCGCTTCTCGAACGGATTGGATAATAAGACCGGATGAAATTTCAGTTTGTTTCGTTGGTGAAAAATTGTCGCGTGTTTAATTCGTCCGTTTATAGGATCAATGGGATACACCGCAAGAGTTTGTCCTTTCTATGGGTGAACGTACGTCGAGAACAATCTGTGTTCTCTAATATTAATAAATGGGGAAAATATTTTTCGGTGTTTTTATTTTTCTCGACAATTGAGGAGATGAAATGGTAAAAGGATGTAAGTACCAGAAATGACAATTTTCAGTCGTTTATCACTCGATAACTTTCTATGAACTTTCAGCGTTTATCATTTTTATCAATTTTTATGAAAAATAAATTACTCTGATTTTAGAACGATTTTAGCTCTATCTCTGACCAAATGAATTATCAATTTTTTAACTTTCAACTCCGCAATTGTGGAACGGGCAGACACGTTGCTCAGTATTGTTCAATTAAGACAGTGATAGACTTTTAATTAGGAGATTTTTGAAATTCGAGAAAACTTGAAAGAATCTACAGATCTCAGAAATTTTACATTTTCCAAATGCTCTATTAAGAGAAAATCCTAATTAACAAGCTCGAGACAGGTTACTTATTTGCCAACAAGTATACCATCGATATTATGCAACTGAAACATTCAGTTTAGAAATACAGACTGCTCGTTCCTAATTCGAAGAGTCGAAGAATGGAAAGGAAGGGAAACGGTGTTCTTGCCCTCGAACAATTAATCGGACGTGATATAATTCTATGCTTTCTCATTCAGATAGAGAAAAAAAAAGAATTGGTTAACATGCACAAACGTTCGCCACATGTGTGTGTTAACTACGCTTTATACGTAGAATTTTATATAATTACAATTGCACTTTCCTCGTTACGCAATTTCCAAAAAAAAAGGAAAATAAACGAAAATGCAAAAGAAATGTAAAAGGTAGATTTTCGATATTACGGAGAATTCGAGATTTGTGCAATTCTTTTTCTTCTTTTGTTTGAAAAAGAAGATCAAGACCACCTTGGATTTTATCATAACGAGCAAGTATATACGTCTTTCACCTCTGTTCGCAAATGCAACGTGGAGAAACTAAGTGGCAGAACGTAAAATGTGTACTTTGATAATCTCGTTCTATACGCTATTACTCATCTGACGTAATCAACTTTGAAGTCTTTAATAAGAATGTTCGAAACGTATATAAAAAACTCCTTTGTATCACGATGAGAGTTGCGAAACGTGATTCAGTGGTTTTCTATTTTTCTTACTTTTGGCAGTTTTCACTTTTTTGTCAGATTTATTCTTCGCAAAATTTTTGTACAATTTAATCGTTAATTTGTATATTCGAAATTTGTACTTTTTATAAGTTAATTGCTTGGTAATTGACTTTCTGTGAAATTTATTCTTTTGAAAATTTCGCTGTCTTTTTCACGAATGTTACGTAAAACTTTCTGTACGAATATTTACTTGAACGTTTCCCGCCACAAATTCTTTACTCGGCTTATCAAATAATTGAAATCTAATTTCTCCCGTGATTCCATTACTCAAGTCTCGGCCCCGAATCGAATCTTCGATGTCCATCTCTGCAACGAATTCATGCTTCCATTCCATTCGAACGTATTTCAATTTACAAGTTTCGCTTTTTTCCTACGATTCATTGGATGCAAACGAAGGTACACGACGATCTCTGTACTAATTAATTAACACTTAGGTGCCTGAGTGAGCACTCACTCACACTTTTGTCCCTTTAAATTTCAAGTTAACCTGTGTATAAAATTTTTTAATAATTAAACTTCTGTTTTTTCCACATTGAGTTTCAAATGAAAATAAGGAAAAGTGGGAAAAGCATAGAAAAATTGCTCGGGTTTCAAAGGGTTCGAAACGGCTTCACTTTCTTCTTCTGAAGTATCGACTCCCAAATGAAGATAAAGAAAAGTGGAATAATCGTAGAAAAATTGCTTAGCTTTCAAAGGGTCAGTTTCTTTTTCCGAAATATTGACTCCCAAATGAAAATAAGGAAAAGTGGAAAAACCATAGAAAAATTGCTCGGGTTTCAGAGGGTTCGAAAGATTTCACTTTTCTGAAATATCGACTCCCAAATGAAGATAAAGAAAATTAGGAGAACGGAAGAAGAATTTCTCAGGTTTGAAAATTTTAAGCGAAATGATCGAAACGATTGCAGCCTCTTTTCCTTCTGATTACCTTGCACGCAATCTGTACTCCGCTCACGAATGAAACGCACCGATACAAACCGGTCGCGACGCGTTCAATTTCATAAGGCCTATTAACCAATTCCCTTCAGTCAATGACTCTGCTCGGTCTCGAGTCGATACGAATCAAGGAATCCCCCCTGTGAAACGTATCGAACCACCATAAATCTCGCAAGAGCCACGGGGATAGATTAGTCTAGAATCTCATGAATTTGCGGCTTGTGCCTCGCTGCTTTTTTTTTTCGTCCACGTTTCTTGGAAGAACGAAGCGACAACCTGGCAAAGATTCTTCAATAAAGAACAAGTAGAAAAAAACCTATTTAAGGAACATTCCTTCGATGAAACGAAATTGAATTAAGATACGGAATAATTGAATTTATCACGAGACACGTTGCAAGACTGGCGCGAATTGAACGAAATCAATTCTTCGAAGAAATTTTTCGGAAACGGAATAATTCAATTTTTTATCTCTTTTATTAAACGAATACTTGTTGAAAAGCATTTGTTTCCTAACGAGCCTAATGAAACGAAATTAATTGAAGAATAATGAAATTTCCATTTATCATTATCGGTATCGAATTGCACCTTCGAGAAATCCTCAGTTAACGGCTATAAGAATCGTTGTATCGAGTGAAGGGTTCGCATGAATTTAACGAAAGCAACGCTTTCAAACATAAAATCGACGTTTCTATTTCTTCACCCGGTTATACGGCACAATCAGCGTTCATTACGAAATGACTAATATGCCTTGTCAATGGGGGATCGGCGATTGCGGCGAACGATCGCAATTGTCTAATATCTATAAATAACGGTACGTAACGAAATCATTGCGAAATCGAAGGCGTGTAACGTTCCGAAACGAATCCGCGGAACGAAACGTTAAATAAAGATCCGAACTAACATTTCACGGTTACATCGTTCGCCAACGCAAACACTTCAATCGAACAGATCTTCCCCCGTTGGTGACAGCCAGATTGTCCTCGCGATTCTGGAACAATTTCCACGGTTCGTGATCCGTTCGATACAGTTCGATTTTTGTTTCACTCGATGGGGGATAATGCACGAGTTGCGGCGAGGTTATGGTAACGAATTACGCGAATTGGCCCGGTATTCTAACCGCGTGACGACGAGAAATCGGATCGAGGAACGGGCAAGAAATGCCGGAAGCCAGCGAAAGCTGAAAAGTCGAGACGAAGTGGCTCAGAAAAAATACGAAACCGCAGGCATTCGTAGTGAATCGAGTGTGAACGTAATGGAATTAAATTACAGGCTGTCTTTTATTTGGTAGTCGGCATTTCATAAACGTTTTCACTAATGGCTCCAAGTATAGTCGCGAATATTCGACGAGTAGGTTAATTATTTGGTCAGAGGGAGCGTATAATTGGTCACGTTCTTACGTTTCTAATTGTAGAATTCATTGTTATGTCATTGGTGTAGTTTAAAATAAACGTGAATTATTCCACACGAGTAATGTGTAAGATGGTTAATTTTGACGTAATTATAAAGAACATATAAAAGGGGGAAAAGAAATTGGTATAAGAAATTCATTTTATTCCTACCAGTCAATTAACGGTCGTTAATTTACACATACTACGACGTTCGTTTACTACGATACGGAGTTTAACTGCCTATTAATATCAAGTATCGAGTAACGTACTTGGGCAATATGAGAACAATCTTAACAGGCATCTCCTATCGCTATCTCCACGTCTCTTACTTCAGTTTCTTTCGTTCGTTGGATGACACCGAATCGATAATCGGCAAATTATCCTTTCTAAAACACCTGACCGATCTACACTTCCTGCAATCTCGAGCAATTAAAACAACTTGCAACGATCCGTTCGTAGTGAAAGTGGTGTCGGAACGAAAGTGCATCTAGACGGAACAAAATTGTCCGTAATTTGGAATTCTTAGTGGAAACGATCGATAACGTCTCTAGATCACGCGGTTACGCGTACCAGCGCGATTAAGATAAGAGGAAGGATCGGAATAAAGATCGTTTGGATTACTTTCTCGCTCGACCGTCTACCGTGTGGATTCTCCTTTCACTTTCCACGCCACTCGATCAAACGACTGATTGAATCCAATTTCACGTGTTTTCGATGCGCGCTCACCTCCCGTGCGTGCACAATATCACGGCTGATACAATATCACCGTGCTGGAAATCGCTTATATCGATCTCTGTAATCGTCCTCGAGTTGGTTCACGATGGAAACCGATCGAGTGAACGAAGGACCGTGTTATGTCATCCGTTGCATGGTAAAAGGTCTCTCGTTTCGAAGGCATTTTCCCCGGGAAAACGTTTCGTCCAGCTAGGAATAGAACGATCCTTTAAAGTAATCGACTATGTTAGCCGCAATAATGGGTTACGTCAACAACGAAGTTTTTCTTTTTTTCTCTTCTTTTGTTTTTCTTTTTTTTTTCGAGTGCACCGGGTAATTGTTGCGCGTTTCTTTATGCAAGCATTGCGAAACGCAACGCCTTAAACACGGATTCACCTTTTATCGTCAGACTGTTTCGTCGAACCGCAACAGATTCCACTCGAACGTTCACATTATCGACAATTTGAAGACGCGAGAATGGTAACCAGATAGAGATGAAGTTTAGAAAGATAGATTTTATATCGTTTAATTAACTCCCCTCACTAGATCACTCTAAGTTAGGTAATACACGATATCGTACGTAACATCGTTCAG
Source organism: Habropoda laboriosa (assembly GCF_001263275.1). Lineage (NCBI taxonomy): Eukaryota > Metazoa > Arthropoda > Insecta > Hymenoptera > Apidae > Habropoda > Habropoda laboriosa. The sequence continues at coordinate 80,928 of NW_017101636.1, forward strand.
TTTCCCGCTTCGCCCTCTAAAATCTGCAACTCGTTCTTTACCTGACCTCCATTCTCACACCGTCCAAATCACGTGTCGTCGTTTCGTTGCACCTGAGGATCAACCAACATCCTCAAGATCATCCTCCCGACTCACCTGTGCATTGTGCCGCCACGTGCTCCACGTTGCCGCTGAATAAACCTCCTGGAACAGATGATCGGACCGAAGGATGCTCGAAGACGTGTTATATAGCACTGTCGACACACTTTCAAACCACGAGACTATTCCCGACGATCGAGTGATCTCCTCGTGAACGACGCGGGTATCGAGGGAGATCCGACACGAGGTGATGGAATAATAAACGGGGGGGGGGGGGGGGGGAGAGAAGCGATTCGGCGGAAACGACGTGATAGGAAGACAACGATCGAAGAGACACGCGAGTCGGACGAATTCTGACTTGGCCACCACTTGATCCCAGAGGCAAAGTTTACGGGTCGTGCAATAGTCCAGCCACTTCTACTGACTGTCCAGTGCAGTCGGTGACCACTGACTGGTATGGCTCGTTGTCGAGTGATTGTCGGTTAGAGACTTACTGACCGAGTGTCTCGTATAATGCGGTAACCTCACTCGCGAGCCGTGTGTACCCGTGTAGTTCTTTATCGACTAGGTTGCAGGACCACATGGTGGTGGAAAGCTCCCCAAAAGCGCGCCACCAAGACGCAACCGTGTGAGAGGAAGGAGGGAGGGAGGGAGGGGGGGAAGTGAGTTACCTTACTTCGAAGCTAACAACCTCCAGGTGAGGGAGGACAGGGGAGAGCAGTTAACGAGACGAAGAAGTGGAAAAAGGGGCGAAGGGAGAAAGAAAGAGAGAGAGATATATACAGGGGGAGAAGGAGAGGAAGTGGAGGAGGAGGCGTAGACTCCCGTCCACGTTTGACTTTCCTTTCTCTAGACGAGCCGCCGGCTGCTGCCCTCGATTCGAGACATCGATTGTGTCTCCGTGCTCTCCGAAATACATACATACGTGTCGTCCAGAGTCGCCACCCGATCGTAACCGATTTATCGAGAACACTGCACGCGGTTCTGTGCTCTCCACTGACCCTGAACAGTGGTTTCCTATTAATTTGTTTTTTTTAGACTCGTTTTTTCTTTTCGTTGGTTCGGATCAGTTGGAATTGGACGGCGGAGATGCAGGAAGTGAGTTTTATTATGTAGAAGGTGGCGTGCAACAGGTGGCTGAGGCTTTAACCCTTCGAGCACTGCGGATGCAAATGTGCCTCCTAAGGGTAATTTTATGAAATGAAAGAGTAGATGGGTGGTTCTGTTTTGTGTGCTATGGGGTAGATGATGTGGGGATATATTTAAATGACGAATAGTTAAGGGATGATTTTCTATTATGAAATTAGAGGGAAAAGGGGGATAACTAAGCCTTCGCTTTTTAATTACGACGATTTAGAAATTTCATTAAAAAATTCTTCACTTTGCTTTTCTTTGGATAACCAGGATAGCTTTATTTTCAAAATAATTCACGAAGATTTGTAATGTTCGAAAATCTATCATCGCTGCCACACCGTTGTCAATTGTTCTCTTAAAAAATGATAAATGAAGTCGAATTTTTTCACGTGCATTGTAAAACTCGTAAATTTAGGAACTAGAAAAACACTGCAACAGATCTTTAGTATAATAACAAAATGGAGCCAGACTCAAAACTCTGTACGTAAGTCTCAGACAAGTCGAAGAATTCTAAGTACGATAGGATAGGAGGAATCGAAAGGAGGAATGGAACAATGTATTCCGTCTAGGGTAAAATGCAATGTAAATGTAATCAGGGGGAGGGAAGGCCTTCGGAACGAACGATACGCGAGATCAAAAGGCGTAAAGTCCTTTTACGAGAGAATTGTACGATGCCAAAAGGACATTCGATTTTCGTTACATAAGAGACGAGCTCCATTGCGCAAGATTATGAAAGTCGTGAGAATTTGAACAGCGGACGGAATATTGTAATTGATTGCGTAATTTGAGTCAAATTCTTCGACGTCTAGTGTACTAGATGACGCGCAAGATCGTTGATTAGGGGGAATCTGGTGGCTATCTCCGAGCAATTAACCTGCTGCTCGACATAGTATTTCATTTTGTCCACCTCTAGATTCTCCGAATTGATAACGTCTTGTTAAGAAAGCAGATTCGGTGTGATGAAGACACGTTGACCGTGAAACAGTTTCAGCTTTAAGAGTTACAGACAAATTGCTACTAAGCTTTACTTCCTTTTTTAGTCCAGATTCGTAAAACTTGCAGTTTAGACGTCTTAATCAAACTCACGATACCTGTGACTAAATTAAAATCTAGATTAACTAGATCAACCCTTTGAATACTAAACATTTGCATTTATGCAATATACGTGCAATTATTGTCCTGTTTACTTTATTATACTTTTCCATTTGCTATGGCATTCCCTGAATTCTTATTACTTCTCGAATTCTTCAAATTTCAAATCTATCAATTTTTCAGAATTTTTTAATTTCGTTATTATTTACGCGGGAATTTTTAAAATTTCAATCTGCTAGACTTAATGTACCCTCGATTACCATTGCTAGAATTAATATCAAACGCCGCACAGTTCTCCCAGCATCAAAGTACCAATTTCCCCGTTTCGAACTGTGTAAAAAGAAAGATTGGTACGTAATCTGGAACGATTATCGAGAAATTATCCAACAGATCCGGCTGTTAGAAATCTCGTAGATCCTGCGAGAATGTTGCGAAAAAATTTTGAAACGCTCAAGTAATAAACGTATCGATCTCGATGGCGCAAGGCGCGGCGCGAGTATCATTGGTTCAACTTCGATTTAGATCGCGCCGCGTAAAAAGTTTGATTAATCAGAGGATTCCGTCGGATTTCACGCGGCGTTGAGACGCGTGCATTAGCGGGACGGCGCGGCGGCGCGGCGCTATATTGCGAATAAGGTTGGGAAGCGACGTGACGAGTACAAATCGTAAACGGTGCCCGGTCGTGGATCATCGAGCAGCCACGATGATCAATCAAACGGTAACAACGAAAGCGCGTCGGACGTTATCTTTTGCTCGAGCGAGCCGCGACGTGATCGCGTGGGTTTCGGTTTTCTTCGCCTGCTCTCGTTTTGCCACTGAGAAGAAAAAGAGGCTTCCTGTTTCCGGATTTTTCGTCCCGTAACAATGAATTCGTTGCACTGTGATTGTTCCTTGTTATTCAACGGTACCGCGTGCGATCTCTTATACAATACCGGATCCGCTAATGATCAGCTCTTAATTATTTTTAGCGAAACATTCGAAGTAATCAGATCTTGGAAAACATTTTTTTGTTCTTTGTTCTCGATTTAGTCTTGTAATCGAGTTTGGTTAATTTGTGTGGAGAACTTTAGAAATTGGTGGAATTTTTCGCGGAAATATGGACCCAAAATTTTCACTTCTTTGAAAATGAGTAATTGTGTAGAGAAATGACAAGTATTGTTAAGTTAACTTTGTGTGCATTTAAAGATTCACTCTTCGCAATGACTGAAATTGTAACAGCATCTGTCGAGTACGAAGTAGCAAAGGACGGAACAGCAAGAATAACAGACATGAAAATAGTAATATCTTTGTGGGATGGCTTTAAGAGCGTATAGGATACATTAGTGAAAGATGAAGCCATTTGAGCTAATGGTCCAGCAATTATCTTGTTTAACGCAGTTTGTACCATATAATCGAGGGAAGATTAAAAGATCTATCTAGTCAGGTAGAACAGACGCATACGCAACGAGCTATTTCGTACAGGACATTATACTATTAATGAACTTAAACTGGAAATAGTTTCATTTTTCACAACTTGAACTTCACTCTTTTTCACTGTCACCTGTTACCTTGAAAGTTCAAATCATTCCATCCGTTCACATAGGCTACAAAAAGAAATGTGAAGGTTCAACGATATAGCAAACTGATTAAAAATTAGTAACTTTCTCGCTCGCATACGTGGTAACTGGTGTAAAAGAAGGTTAATATCTTTTTTTTGCAACGCTGTTACAACACCTTACAACCTTCGTTCGTGCCTAACAAAAGAATAATACATAAAATAAATGAAATCGCTACTTCACATTCTATTTACATATATCATTTCAAATAGGAAAAGATTTCTACTCGTGTAAAAACAGAGTAACTGTGAAGTAGGAGAAATGTTCAAACGAACAGTTTTCTTGTGTATATCTGTACATTAGCCAAATCAATCAGTGAGAAACGCGAGATAAAAGCTTGAATGTGATCTATTAGGCGAGAGATCGGTACGAATTGACCCTGCCGAGTTCGTCGAAGTAAAAGTCATCAGATCGCCGGTGGAGATCAGCCGCGTTTAATGCAAGACCATCACGTGACAGAAAAAACCTGTGCAAGGTGTAATTATGTCGTAGATCTTCTCGAGACTTTACATTCTCCTTAACGTTCTCGATCTATCTGGTCGGACGGAGGGAGAGAAACTTTCATATCAGTTTCTTCTGCTCGTTGCTTTTTCGAGACGTCACGCGAAAGGGTTGTAATCATCGGTTTGCAACGTTGCAAAACCAATATCACCTTCGTTTCCGTCGATTTTTCCTGTTTCTTCTCTCTCTCTTACGCTTTTATCCTCGTCTCGAGCGAAGTTTCACGTGCAAACAAAGCAAATTGAATCGCAAGATGATGCACGAGGATAAGTACAAGGTGCACAGATGCAAAGTAGCGTTTATCGTTTCGTGTGCACCGGCATTATCGTAAATCCAGATGATCCGTGGCGGGCGATTAAATTTGTATTCAATCGGTGATTTCTCGCGGGGGCGTTTTATGGGAATTTAAAGGAGCGTCGCTTGCATACGATTAAATTTCACGTTCGAAGGATTGCTTGTAGAGTAATTTTTGGAAAATTGTGTAGATTTATCCGTTGAGTTCGTGGAACACTTTCGCGACAATTGAAAAGTCACTTGTTGAACGTGTTTTAAAATCGATCGGTACGCGATTTCCGATCGCACAGTTTGCCAGGAGTTCGAAAGGTAAATAGAGATAACGTATGGAGTCATTTTCAGAAGCTGATAAATTTCCAGCAAGCTCGTTCTTAATGAAACTGGTATCGACCGGCAGTTTGTACGATATTCCATTCTAAACCTCGCTGATGCAACTTGTTCCGGAAATTCGTCAGCAGAAATTTATTCACGCGAACGGAACAATCTTGAAAGTGGCCACAATTGTTGTTTAACCTTTATTATAAGAGATCTTATAATTAAATAAAAAAAAAAAAAGAAATGAAACTAGTCAACCGTGACAAATGCTGTGTTTAAAACGGCATTCTTTGAACCAGCTAATTTATCCAGTTAAAGAAAACCAGGTCTCACTTTACAAATTCGTTACATTTCAAAATGGAAAAAGAAAAACGGAGAAAAAGAGACAATAAAATTCGGTACGCGATAATTATCCAAATAAAGCGGAGACAATTTATCCGAATAAAGTAAATCAAGTCTGACTTTCGTGAAGTTCGTTATATTTCAAAATAAAGAAGTAGAAAACAGACAATAAAATTCAGCGATTAACAGTTTTCCAGGAAAAAGTCTCGATTTCTTCTCACCAAACCGCGTACATTTGTGGAAACAAGTTTAAAACACGTGTACTACGATCTCCTTTGAGGAAAACAAACCTAATTGAACGTGTGCTGAATATTTTCACAACGAGTCACACGTTGTCGAAGGATCTCGCTTTTAACAGCAGTTGAGAACAATTAAACGATTTCAAAAATTCCCGCGCTCCCGCGGCGCAACAGGTGAGAACTGAGGGGGGGATGAATTTTACTCGTTTTCCCGTTCGCGTTCTATACCCCGTGGCGAGTAAAACTTTCTGTGTAGATGCGAAGCGAGAGTTTGACGAGCAAGTATACCGACAATTTGGCAGACCAGTTTCGTTGCGTAACACGCCACGGCCATTTTCTCGATATGCACTTGCTGAAAATGTCAGGTCTGCGCGCATGCGCGCGACAACTAGATGCTAAAAGAACCGGAACGTTTGAATGGTGAACGAAGAAAGAAGTTTGAGGTAAAGATCGTGTAGGATAGATAGAGAGGGAGTGTTTTTTTATTAAATAATGAATGTACGTACGGGAACGAGTGATATAACAAGATATATAGTAATTTTGTTGCATGTACGATTATTTTATAGCGGCGGTTTATTTGAATTTTTTACGTATCCTTTCTTATTTATGTATAGTTATGCATGTTGGTTAAGTGTTTTCTATTTGCTGCTTTCGTTATGCATTCGTAGCTTGTTTTCAATACGTTCTCGGCATACTTCGCGTGTTCACGCCGATATTATATCGGTTACAAGTTTTTCCTTTTTAGTTTGCTTTGCCGCTGTTGGGGTAATCGTTTTGGAATGCGTTGCTGTAGATCGTTTTAAATTTCTGAATTTTCAATTCTTTAACTTTTAAACTTTGAATTGGAATTGTGGAATTTTGAATTTCAGGGTTTAGAATTTTAGAGTT
>NW_017101636.1:87696-101815 GCF_001263275.1 Habropoda laboriosa
TGAATTTCTGAATTTTGAAATTTTTAAATTTGGAATTTTTCAATTATCAAATTCCCAAATTTCGAATCGTTCAATTTCAAAATTTCAAAATTCCAAATCTGTGAATTTCTAAATTAATTTATTCATCTGCAATATTGACCCCCGATCGAAGCGTCGAATTTCAACGCACCTTTACACTCCTCCGTTTCACTTTTGTCAACTACAAACACCCTCGAACATTCCTTCACGATGTCCGTGTCAATGGTACAGCCTATCAGAACGCGAAAGCACACCTCGAACGATAAAAATTGTGCATGTCATCGGTCGGTCCACGCGCAACCTTCAAGCGCAGGCGTTGAAGTCACGGTACGCGTTATAGCAAGCAAACACGGGCGCGTTCGCATGATCGGCAAGATCGGCAGGTACACACCATCGCTTCGACTTTCTACTTGTAGTACAAATTGGCCATTTTCTTCCATCGTTTAAATTGCACGGTCAGAAAACGTGCGCGAGATACCAGCCGTAATGTGACAGCGTACACATCGATGTAATCACCCGATATTTCTTGTCGATCCTCGTTCGCGTTCTGCCTCGTTTATCTTTATATCTCCCGAACCGTCCCGATCTCTCGCAGTTACTAATTAGACCTTAATTGCGAACAACGAACCAACTACCGATAAATCATCGTCCATTACAACTCCGCTGTTTAATCGGACGCGTCAAACGTTTAACCCTTTCGCTCTAGATGACAAACACAGCTTTTTGGCAAAGTATCGACACGTTAGTTCTTATTATATGTTTAAATTAAATTCGCGTCGAATAATAACTGTTTCATCCAGTACGAACATTTTTTTTTCCGTCGTAACCAAATTTGAAGGAAAGGGAAAAAAGAAGGTGGTGGCATCTTGTCGATCAATTCGTACGAAGGATCGATTACGTGTCACATTGCTCTTTTATGGTAATCGAGTTTCTTTCTTTTAATCGACATCGATGTGTTTTACATGCGGTTGCGATTTCGTCTGAGGTGAATCGAAAAAATAAAGAAGAGTACTTTCTCCGGGTACTCGTTCCTCGAAAGTTGGCTCGCGATGTCTCACGAGGTCGTCGTTAGGCGAGAACCTTCGTGCGCCGCGCCGGTAAGCTCACGCACCAGATTTCCTTGGACGGACTGTGCCGCACCGGAACGTTAAATGCCACTGACATTCACTTTTCGTAATGCAAAAAAGAAGAAGGAAAGAGAAAAGGGGAAACGGATTACGGTGGACTAGATGAATCAGGTGGCCGGGATCTATGGATCCTTACTGTTTCTCGCCCGGTTCTGCAGGCTGGGAGAAGGCGCTGGCGAATTCTTTATCGCAGGTGCAACGGTACTGTTGGAAACTGGATGTGAAGTTGTACAGATGTAAATTCTTACTGTTGTGAAACTTTTGAGAATTTAGGAACAAATTGAAGTAAAATAATGAAAAATCGTAGAATCTGGAAGTATTCATTCGTGAATGAGTAATATTAAAAATATTTTAACGGAGGAAATAATTAATTAAATTGGATAGATTCTCGTTGCAGTGAAATATCGATTTATGAAATATTTGAAAATTGGTTAAATTCGAAAGCTGCGAGATCTGAGATTATCCACAAACGACTAATATTAAAATAAAAGTACTTTGACGAAGGAAGTAATTTTACCTTGTGTGGCCGATTTCATTGGAAAACTTTCTAATAAATGCAAGGTTCATTTTCATTGATATCTCTCTATGTTTGTAAATGCATTTCTACTATCGGTAATGAAAAATCTATCGAAATTTAAGATTTCACATGCATGTAAGAGGCGCAGCCGTTACGGTTTCCGAGATTTATCGTTTTATCGTAACCCCGGTTTCGTAAAACGACGATTTAATGACCCGTTGGGGATAATTGAATATTGTTTGTTTAAAATTCTGACGAACGATCGCGCTAGATCTTCTTTCCTAGCATTTCACAGACAGCAACCTGTTTCTGCAACAGTGTAGCAAAATTGCTTAAACCGATCGAGGCAACGTTTGATCGTGTTACAACAGGTTGAAATAGCCGAGCATGAATCTCAGGTGTTCTCACTTTCTGTGTTAACAATTTCATTATTGTCCTTTAAGCTCTCGCTACTCGCTAGTAACCTCGATATACTATTCGATAGAACGATTTTATAAGGCAAATATTAGTTCAATTGCAGAAGTTCCAATACGTTAGATTTAAGAGAATGAAGATTCTTCTCTTCTTAATTCCAGGTATGCAAAATTTCTTGCAGATTTGTAACAATTTTTCACAATTTTCCTTAATCTTCAAACTGAGTTTCAAAATCATTTTTTCCGAAATCTTACAATTTTTCGAGATATCTCAAATTTTTCGAAGATTCTTTTAATTATTCTAAGAAGACTTTATATTATTTTTCTACTATCTCGCTGTGCCAGATTTTCACGAAGATCTCTAAAAGAATTGCTGAGTTTTCTTGCATTAGCAAAATTAGCAGAGCAAAATTGAGCAATAATTATAATAAATTTCCCAAATTATTAATTTGCCTACACGATAATACAATTCTCTCCACATAAAAACACTGTAAAAAATAGAGCACATCACTCGTACATTCGAATCGAAGATTGATCTACGATCGCCTCTGTCGAATAGTCGACGGCAAACACGTTCGAGACTGCGTTCTCGTTAACGAAACTGCTCCACGTAATCCTATTCCACACCCATCAGACTTTTACGCGGCGGTGTCGCACGAAAGAAACGCTAAATGGAGCAGCATTGGGCAACGAAATGTCGCCCGCGGGCTAAGTTTCGCTGATTTAAGTTTGATCGATCGATCGGCTTGACCGGTGAATCGAGAAAGTTTTATTCCTCGAGCGTATAGGTGATCTGTATATAGGAACGCGTTGTTACATTTCACACGTTGGTCTTCCCTGGTGCGGAAACGAATTCGCGGGGAATTATCGGTATTAGACATTTTGTGTTTAATTATTTGTGCGTGAAATGGGCCCGTTCGACTTTCCGCGGTTCATTAATCACGATGAAAGGCGAGATAGCCGGTGTACAATGCCGGATTGTTACATCCTCGCCTCCGTATATGGAGTTGAATAACAAAACCTGATTGATAATGTTGAAGCATGTAGAAAGTGATGCGAGGAATTTTATTGGATCGTCTTACTGCGGCGAGTTGCGTGATTTTATTTGAAAGAAGGATGGAGGCGCAGTGGTGGTGGTGCGATTCTTTGAAACCGAAGTGATTAGGGGATTAGTTTGAAGGTACTTAGAGATTGATTACAGGGTGCTTTAAAAAAATATATTAATACTTGTACGAAGAATTTGTATTTTTGTGTATTTTCAAGATTTCAAGGCAAAATATATTTATTAATGTGATATATTGTGCTATCACTTGTATTTTTCTGAAGCATCCTGTATGTGGAGATTTGGTGATAGGTTTTCTTAACCGTTCGAGTGCCAAGCGGCGCGATCGCGCTTTTTCTGTCCTGTGTCCAAAAATACCAGCGCACCAGGCTGTGACAGTAACAGTGCGCTCGGTTTTGCAGGTGTACACTTTTTTATTCTTATAAACAACCGTTACTTTGACAGTATAACGAACAAAAATAAGGATAAAAGACACCGAATGAGACAAGCGCTATCGCGATGCTCGGCATTTTTCGACACGGAATGGGACAAGCGCTATCGCGCTGCTTGGCAATTTTGGATTGGGAAAGAACAAAGACCTGTGGCACTCAAACGGTTAAACTTGAATTACTTTGGTGAAATTCATAATTATAATTCATAAGAAAAATGGTACAGAAGAATTTTTCTCCTTGGAATACGTAATCTTCCAGTCAGCTTGAGAAGTACACTTAAACTTTGAAAAATACAGTAAACATTTGTTTTGAAATAGGAAAATTTATAAATAGCAAAAGTATACACATGTGTAATAGTAGAAATTGGAAAGGGTAAATATAAGGTTCAGACGTATGCAGTTTCCAGTCCACTGCGACATATTCCAGCCGCTGCTCCACGTCATTTCATCAGCACGTCACTAGCATAGAATTCCACCAAAAGCCAGACACAATCGTCAACCTGTCACACTTCACCACTCCACCCAAGGTCCCCTCAGCAACTCCACCTCACATTGACCCCCTTTCCTTAATGCATCGGATCCTGTCATATTGGATACACTTCGAAAATCCATTTTCATAAGCACGTATCACGGTAAACGCATTCGATACGGTTGTCGCTCTTCCAATAAACAAGCTCGCAATTTTAGTCACTGACCAATTTCTTGTCAATTACCATCTTCGATACGCGCCATTGTTTCCATGGTCCGTTAACCTGAACAACGAACCCTTTCCACTCGACACTTTGCCAACCAAATGGATTACCTACAATTGACAAGATTTATAAAAAAGAAAATGACAAAGCACCCTTATTAACAAAATTAATAAATTTCACCGTTTTGCGGGCGTATGGCTTCAGTTTGCTTTTTTTGTAATTAAAATTATATCAAAATTACATTTTCCTCGAATATAGCGCGTGAATTCATAGTCGCTGGAATTATTTTTACTGCTTGACAGTACACAAGTTTATTCGTAATGTTTTGTGAACGAATATATGAATCTGTCGTCCTGAAAGGGTTAAATCGAACGTTGTTTGAATCGCTCGACGATGTTTCGTAGTAGGTTCGAAGATTGAATTATCCCACTGAATCGATGCACAGATTATTCAAATAACTTTCTCAAAAAGGAATAAATATTCACGATGACAGATCGCGTTGCCATCGCAGACGAATTTCACGGACGAGACTCGAGTGCCCGCGCGAAAGGTGTAATCCTTGGCGGATGGGGCGGCGCCGGAAATTCCCTCGAAAAATGTTTTTTAAACAGGTTTGACCGGTGGTCACGGCGTGTGTGTTACCGATCCGAACAAACGTGAGCGGGAGCACGTCGAATCCGGGACAATGATATAACGCGTATGCTGGTACGCGTATACGTGCCGTAACAGCAGTCGCACGCGTGCCTGAGCATCTGGACAGTCATTTGCACAAGCGGCGTCGATAAAGCAAGAGACGCGAACACTTTTCAAAGCGATAAAAGCAACAAAAAAAAAAAAGAGGAATAAGAACGTATTTACGTGGCACTCGGCGATCTCATTGTACTGTCGATGGTGCTTTTGAAATTGCACGGGCTTTGAGACGGTGAAAGCGATACCTTGTTGTGCTCGTTACGAGACGAGATGTTGGGTTCGCCGGCTGGAGTCGAGGAAAGTGTGATTACGACCCGATTTTGCATTTTTTCAGCGCGAGTTTTGTTTGCGATTCTTGGGGAAATTTGGGAGGGACGTGGCTGTCACGAGGGTTTCCCGGGGAAGTCCTAAATAGCAAATTGTCAAGCTTTGAATTTCTGAACTTTCGAATTTTTATACTTCGGAAGTTTCGAATTTCTGCACTCTCAGATCTTTAAATTTCTGAACTTGCAAATTTTGGAATTTTTAAACTTTCAAGTTTCTTAACTTTTTAATCGGCAACGGTATTTAACTGGACTCGTCACGGGGAAAGAAATTAAAGAAAGTAGAACGACGGCGTAGTTTTCACAACGGGGTCCTGTACGGAGGCTCGTGCGAAAATTTCGGTAGAACGAGGTCAGAAAACAGGTTGCTTTAGAAGGCCTGTAATTTCTTCAAATTGTGAATCATTTTGCAAATTGCTATATTATAGTGTGAAATATGAAAGAATGTGACAACTTTCCTCCACTCGAGTGAGAATATTGTTTCGGTGAAGGTAACAAATTCCATATCGTTAGTCGAAACGAGTTACTTTCTCTCCTCCTTCGAAATTTGATAAATTCAGATAATATCCATTACGCCGGCTTCTATTTCGCAAATGAGAATAGTACAAATTGATTCGATTAAAATAAAATACCGCGCCGAGTTCGATTATCCAGCGAAAGTATTTTCGTGGGAGACAAATATTCCGGGGGCACGATACACGACGTTTACGTGAACGTAACGTTTGTATTTAACATTAAACGCCTAGCAGGGGAGATACAGCACGTGCATACACAGAAAACGCTATAACGTACGAGCAGGTAATACATACACGAATGAAAAGAAGTAATTAATTCGACATAAATCTCACGATGATGCGATGCATATTTTACCGCATGTCGATGAAGTAGATAAGCAAAGGTAATGTCACATTTTATCTCGTTATGACAGCTCACTTTTCTGTAATTTCGAAGTTAATTTATTTTTCATTTTTAGTGTATTTTCTGCGAACGTTCACACGAAATTCGTGAAGAATTGCGAAATTTTAATTATTGTAACTAGAGATTTGAAAATATTTCGATAATACTTTTTTATTAAATTAAAAGAATTGCATTGGGTATCTTCAAGTATGAACCGATGCGTCTCAGATTCAAGGTGACTATGGTTTGCAAGCGCAAGTAAAACGTACAATGTTTACCATTTCTTATTTTTATTTAAACTTCTTAACATAAGTAGAAGGTGTAACTACATTCGTATACACGTTGGTTGAATTAAGATTGCGAGAAGTGGTAAATGAAAACGTGTCGTACAATATCAACGTATGCATCGAAACTTCGATTGAATAGAATTGACCGACTCACTGTTTGATCGATTAATCCGATCGTACGGATAATGAGAATGCATCTTTCGTATCGATTTTCTCCCGTTGGTAGTTTCGGCTCGGGAATAAATGAACACGGTACAAACGAGTAATAAGAATACTCGAAATATACGTGTCTGTTCGATAATGGATTTTCGGTGAAAGGAAAGAGTTTTGCATTTCCTTATAAGAATCGTTCTGAGATTTGTAAATGTCATCTGGCGAAGGTTATCGATATAAAAAATCCTCGACCAGGCCCAGACTTATTTGATGCACAAACTCTAAATGATTTAACGATTCTCAGCTATTTATAACTCTTAAGTATCGATTTTCTGTGACAAACAAAATCTGTGAAATTTTTCAAAGAAACCTTTACATCCTCTGTGGATCATAATGGAGACGTTTAATTAAAATTTTGATTATCCTCGGTATCAAAGGACTCTGTTTTATTGCTCTGTTAGACTAGTAGCAGAAATTTTAATTCTTTTTTCGCTAATTTTAGCGATAGCAGAAATTTTTTCAAATGTCAACTTTGCATAGACATTTGCACTCACTATGCTCATTAAAATTTCCAAAATTTCCACTCACTGTACTCGTTCAAATTTTTTCCAATTTTTACATACCCACTTTGCTTACAAATTCACTCATTCAAATTTCTTCCAATTTCTAAGCATCCACTTTGCGTACAAATTCGCTGGTTCGATATTCCTCAAACGATAAGAGAGCTTCATTAAACGCGAAAAGACACCAGAACGCGATCGAGCACGAGATCAAAGACCACCCTATTGCAATCGAGGTTTCGTTTCGCACGTCAACCTGCAACTTTCTCGATAGAACGAACAATGTAGAATCCAAGGCGGTAATTAAGCGGTTCACCCTGACTGTTCGTGTCCCATTCTTCTCTGGCCAAGGTACGCCCACCCATTGCGAAACGACGCGTATGTATATGAGCCGAAATTCGATCGCGTGCGAATCGAACGCATCGGTGGAACGATGGAAAAGAAATTTCGCTTATCGCGACACATCCGCAACCGAGGAGGGAAAGGGTGAAACCTTGGCATTCTCACCGATTCTGACCCGAATCCCCAGTCTACTGTGGTTTCGCGCGTTCGCGATTTTTCAGTCCGTTGCGTTCGAATTTTTCTCTGCAGCTTCTCTGACGAAAGCTTGAAACGAAATTCGAAATGCAGACCGATGTCAATTAGTGCAGACCAGCTGGACCTTGACACGTCTTTCCATGAACATACAAATGTTCATTGACCCGTTCCATTCGGGGATCTGCACGAAAATTGGAATTCATTTGCGAATCGAGTCCTCCGTTATTTCTGTGGAATTGTGATTTTTCCAAGATTTTTTCGTTACTCCTGACACTTTGCAAAAGTGAGGATTTCACCTCAAATTTCACCTCAATTTCATTTCAAAATTTAAGAGTAAAACACTTGTTCTGTTTTTTAAAATCGAAGCGTGTTGATATAGAAGATTTTAAAGGGTTCTTGGAGGAATTGCAAAAGGACTTCTCTCGCAGAAACGTCGTCAAAGTAACGCGCGATATTTTGCAATGATTTACGAGCAAGGGACAGCATGAAGAATGGATAATTTAGATTCTAGATTGATGAACGACGATAGGGTGTGTTGACAGGTCGGTTGAAGTACGTCGTCGCAGTTGTTCGCTCGGTATTCCGGTTAAGTGAAAGTTGGCCGGCGTGTTTACGAAAAAAATATGGCCCCCGGTTTACAGCTCGGGGCTCGTTCTTCTTAATTTGGTCATTTTTGTATTCATTTTCGGTAATCAGTGACGCGCGACATTCTTCACTGTCACGTGTCGCGCGAAGCGGTCAAATCAAGCTGACCGAGGCAGTCGAACTGGTTGTCGTTCCTATTGCGGTAACTTCTCGGTTATTACAATGTACGCAAACTTGTCCCGATGAAACTCATTCGTCGCAGAACGTTACGTGAAGAAATCTCGTGGAATTATCCGAAAAAACGGGCCTTTTTACAGAAATTTTCGAGAAAGTTTTGCGTGATGTTAAATTTACCATAAAAAAGGAATCACTTAGAATGTATTACATGCACAATGATACATTTATCGTAGTCCTCTTTTGAGTACTAGAAGAATTAGTAATTTTCGTCTATAAATCGTTAAATTTAAAGAAACATTCCAAGTTCATAATCGAAAGGTTCTTTCCCAAATAAAACTATCTCGATCTTTTCACTTCTCGAAACTAACGCTAATCGCGAAAGAAGAGTAATCTCCTCGTTACCCAAAGTGATCGACTTAAATTATTCTACTCCTCTTTGGAATACTAGAAGAATTATTAACACATCTTGCGCGGGAAGCGACTAAAGTCGTTTTGCGCGGATTATTGGTGGATTATCGTTATCGATGGGCTTTTGTAATGTTTTTACAATAAGATCGGATACACATGAGTACTAGGTCGACGCCCGTATATTTCAACATTAAAACGTGCGTTGCAAAAATGCATTCCTATGAATCTTGCAAAAGATACAGTAACTTGGAAGAATATTATTAACGAAATTATAACAAGTTTATTATCAGGGAACTGAATTAATGATCAGTTGGTAATAATGATATTTCATAAAAATTGTATAAATAAAAGTAGATTTTAAAATGGACAATCATCTGGAGTTTGCTGAAATGGAAAGTGAAAGAAGCACAAATAACAACTGGTCGAAACTGGTCTTTCTATTCCATTCTCAATTTTTAAAGGGAAACTAAAAGTTTTACTTAAAAAAAACCTAAAGTTCAAAAACTACAGCTATTTTGTGCAGAAGTAATTTTGCGTACGAATTGTAAAAAATCGCCCGCTAGCCGGTGAGAGTTTGGCGGCAAAGCACCCACGCAAGATGTGTTAATTTTCATCTATAAATCGTTAAATTTAAAAAAAACATTCCAAGTTCGTAATCGAAAGGTTTCCCAAACAAAGCTCCCTACCGTCCCGATCTTTTCACTAGCAAAAACTAACGCTAATCGCGAAAGAAGAACAATCTCCTCGTTACCCAAAGTTAAAAACCGCCATTCACCGCTAAATATCCTCCAACACTGTAAAACCGGTATAAACGAACGTCTACCGAACTACACGGCCTCTAATCTTGCAAAACCATTCTCTACTCCAACGACGTCTCGAGAACCAATCAACGTAGAGGATCTTTCGATATCCATGTAAATTTCCCAGACGAGCGGAAGGCGAGCGGTCGGGAGGGGCGTAGCTATCGATCGAGGAAACGCCGGGGGAGAAAAAAGATTGGGAAAAGAAGGGAAACGTTTGGGATTTCGTGGTTGTTCTGTTATTTTCGGTTACATAAACCGTGTAATAACGGGTCGCGTAACGTGAAAAGGAACGTTTACACGTGTGAATAAACCGCGCGGACGTTTAATTCGGAGCGAACGTGAAATGATGTTGTGTGTTGTGTCGGCAGGAAGCGATGAAGAAAAAGGGAAAGGATTCCCTGGCCGAGTGGTCGATCGAGCGATGCAAAAGAGGAAAGACATCTGCCTCGACTCGACTCCGACTTGGTTAAGTTTAAGTTAGGTTAGGTTTACACGCTACGTTTTCTGCGCTAATTACTCGCCTATCTAGCAAGATTAATTCGATACGAACATTGATATATTCTTCTTTAAGCTTCGAACAGTTGCGCAATATTTGCAGTTACGTTTTATGTAACCACGTGTATATTTGTTCTTGTTTGATTTTAGATATATTGTACGGTGGAACGTTGAGCATTTCACTTTTTACGGCTCTTCCTGGTGTATGGGAAGGTGGTAGGCGTCCAACGTGACTCTCGGGAAGAAAATTGTTTCCGTTTGATCGTGGGCATTCTTTCGTGCTGATTGGAAACTGTAGTTCGATGGAGTTGTTGCTTTCGTAGGTGTTCGTTTTCATTCGTTGGTTCGTTGAGGAATTTTTTAGTTTCGGATGATCGGAAAAGTTGGTGCCCGATTTGAAAATAAAACACAAGCAGTCGATAGGAATGTAGCACGACGCTGAAACAAACATCTGTGACGAAGTCGATAAGGTTCCTGCCACCGCTGAAGATCGGGTACGAACTTTTGCAATCTTTGCAAATGCAAAGTGCAAGTACTTTTGACGTCGTTGGTTATTCTGTCAACGTACAAATAATCTATTTACGATTCGTACGCTATTTTCAGTGCTCTAAACTAGCCGGAATTTCGCAAGAGAACCTCAGAAAGATCTACGTACGCCTCCCATGAGTTCTCCAACTCGACTGCTTCATA
The DNA here is from genome assembly GCF_001263275.1 of Habropoda laboriosa. Taxonomy (NCBI): domain Eukaryota; kingdom Metazoa; phylum Arthropoda; class Insecta; order Hymenoptera; family Apidae; genus Habropoda; species Habropoda laboriosa. The sequence goes on from NW_017101636.1 coordinate 98,562, forward strand.
AATCTACTCTTTTAACGATCTCCTTATATCTCCATAAATAAAAGAAAAAAAATTGCAAAATAATCTAGAAGGGATCGAACGAGCGGATTCAAGTTAAATCACGCGAGTTGCTATTCGAGGAAAAATCTCGGCTATTTAGTAACTGAGAGGGATCGTGGACAAACTGTCAACCATCGATTTCCCTTTTCCTTCACGAAGAACGGTTCCAAGTGTCCTTTAAATCACTCCAAGAAAAGTCCCAGCTATTTAGCAACTCAGAAGGATCACAGATTTCCCTTTTTCCCGCAAATAAAAAAATATGCAAAAGAACGTTTCCAAGTATTCTCTAAATCGCTCGAATTTTATAGTTCCCATTTAAAGACACGTCTCAGCCATCCGGTAACTCGGGAAGCCCTACCAACAAGTAGAATCACGAGTCTTCGTCGTCGACCATCGATTTCCCCTTTCCATCGCGAGTAAAAAGACCGCAAAACGGTCTAAGCGGAATGCAAAGAACCGATCCAAGTATCTAAATCGCTCTATTCAGAGTTGTACGGCGAAGCGATTCGTAGAAAAGTTGGAACTATTTAGTAACTGAGAAGGGAGGAGGGCTAGGTCTGGCTGCCGGTATAATCGTGGACGTGGAGCCGCCAGCCATCGATTTTCTCTAATTCGACGTGTATTGAATCAACTCGTAAGTCTGTCCGTCGGATCTGACGGAGCGTGTCGGATGACCGACCCTGATCGGCCGTTGGAAGAGGAGGCGCATTCTAGCTCGTGCCGCCGCGCCGCCACGGCGGATCGACTTTCTCTCGGGAGTCACATGATGCTAAGTCACATGCGTTCCTGCGCAATCCTCCATCGAGATGCAAGGCCTGTGTGAGAGATCCCGCTGCTTCCACCGTGTGGAATCGTGTTTTCCCTGACACTCGTGTGTCTACAGGTGCACGAACCAACGCTCACACACACACAGAGATGGTGTAGACGAGAGAGAGGTCGTAGACACGCGGCGCGGCGGATCGATCTAGTTCGCCGAAGCGAGCGATCTTTCTTTTCGCCAGTCTCGCGTTCCCTTTCACAGTAGTCCGCCACGAGAATAATAGGGTGGCTCAGGAAACACACGCTGAGTCACACAGCTATTCGTACACCCTTCTTTTCTTTATTCGCTGATTGATCGCTGAAGTAGCGTTGTTTGATTTAAATTGTTTTAATCTTTTGCATTCGTCAACGGGGTAAATTGATTTTTACACTTGAGGTTCTTCAGGCGAGATTATTTACGATCGAAGAGGAAAGGGCGACGGTCCATTTTTTGCTTGTTACGATATTTGAATGTATGTATATGGATGAATTTTTTGTTTATCTTCATCGTGAAATACTTGAAATAATTAGCCCAAAAAGTAGCGTTACGTAAAGTCGATCGTTAAAAGGGTGTTCTACTTATGTAACTCGACGGTATTTCATCTGTGCGAAGTTGGACTTTGATTGTGTGTTTTTAACTGTTTCTTACGTTTCCCTCAGTTTTCTACTCTCGATCGAAATTTGTGCAACGCCGTGAATTCAGGTTGAATTCAGTTCGCTCGATATCACGTCCATTGATCGTCCGTTGGACGAGTAGAAATGAGAACGACTGGGTCCTTTTGCGAATTTTACCAGTCTATCGGATGTGATAATTACAGATTACGACATTCGTAATTAGCGACATTGTAATAAATTGCGACAGAATTGGTAAACGTAATGTTTGCCTTCTGCCGGATTTCGGCGACTTCTATAATTGATTCGATTATTAAACTAATTGGCCGGAACGTGCAATTTGTTCGGAGCGATCCTTGACAAATTAAATATGCATTATCGTATGCAAATTGACGAAACGAAGCTGAATAAGTAGCTGTATTCGATGTTCACAGCCTGATTTCTTTCGTTAATGTGTGTTAACGTTTTGCCTTCCTCGCGATTGCAACATTCTGCCTTTCTTTACGCGAGCGTAATTAATTTTCTCTATAATTATTCGAGACTCGAGTATTCTCGATAAATTATAAGTCGCTTTACTTCGTTTTAAGATCACTTCGCGCTGGAAAGAATTTGTCATTTTTCACTGCTCGACGACTTTCCCTTGAAATTAAAGAAATCACGCATAAATCATTCTTCGCATGATTAATTAATTTTGGAATGGAATTTTTCAAGCTGAATTTTAACTCGTCGATTGTCGTTAATTTCCGAACTTTTTTAATCACTCGTTCTTTCTCCAAGTTGCTCCGAGACTTGAGATTCAACGCGACGCGTGTGACAACGGTAATTACCACGTGGTATTATTTTCACACTCGGCCGTGACAGCGTCGATTCGTTTTCATTCAGGATACTTGCGCCAGATTACCTCTTCCTTTTCTGCCCGCGAATGACGTCACCGATTTCAATGGTAAAAGCACGACGTGACTTCGTTATAAAAACCTTCTCACCTGTCGCCGACAAACTTGTTGCTTCTCAGTGGACCAATAACGCTTTCGTAAGAAACGCACAGATTGAATGCTTCTTACGCTGTCATCCAAACACTGTTTAATACAGTATATTCTCCACAAGTGTCAGACCGCAAGGAAGCTAAACCTGACACTCGTAGAGTCAGGGATTACGTTTTCGAGCCTCGCGCCCGCCTTTGTAGTTTGCCGAACGTAGACAAGGACAGCGAATAAAAGATAAGGATGAAACGCCAGTCGAGGCAACCAAGCGATTTAAATACCAACTTTTTTAATTTTACGTTTTTCTATCCCGAAATTGTTCTTAACATATTGATCAGATTTTTCTGATGAAAATGACATCAAACACGACATAATTTGAACAACATTTACTTATTAACACGTTCACTGTCACGCCAGATTTACAGATTGCTGTCAGGCGGCCACAAGAAAATACATTTTAAGCATAGGATTATGGTAGTATGCTTTATAATTTTTTTTTTTCAATTGAAAATAATGTCTAGCTAACTATGACGTTCAAAATTTTTAGTTGACAACATTTATTTTATTTTAATTATTCTAAACATTTGAGGCACTCCAGTCACTGATGACCACCATGGCCATATCGAGGAAACAATCTAATGTTAATACTTATTGAGTGATTAATTTAATTTCATAATATATCGCTTTAGCGAGCCACCGCTTGGTTGCCAATTGTTTATCACATAGAGGCGGCCTACCTCCCCGTAAAAAAAAAAAATCTAGGATCGATAGCAGCAGAAAAGCAGCTAAACAATTAGAATTAAATGTAACGCTAGAACTTATTGC
>NW_017101637.1:0-533 GCF_001263275.1 Habropoda laboriosa
GTACCCTAAATGGTGTACGATTCTGCTCTGCAGTCTGGACATCGGCATCGAATTTTGATCTACAATGTTGGGGGCAAATACAGATAACTATGTATTTCGACTTTAAAAATAATACCTTCGGCTAAATGTATGTGGTGGCAAATACAGATAACTATGTATTTCGACTTTAAAAATAATACCTTCGGCTAAATGTATGCAATAAATCTTACAATTTTCGACCCCGAATATAGAGGTGTGCTTGGTTATTCAAAGCTCAAACGGTTCCGGTGTTACTGTGATACGAAGCGAATATACACATATAACGTCGCACATGGATATAGTAGTACTTCGCGAACTTCGCATATCATACTGGGACGATTCGTGTCCTCTAAATGGCGTACGGTTCTGCTTTGCATTCTGGTCGCCGTTGTCGAATATTCGAAATACGATGTGGGGGAAGATACAGCTAATTAAATATTTCGACTTTAGAAATAATTGCAACTAATAAATAGACCCACTCAAATCTGACCTTTTTTTGGTACCGAATACGACGG
>NW_017101638.1:0-709 GCF_001263275.1 Habropoda laboriosa
TATTAACTGTAATACTGCTGTTTTCTCGCGTCAAACCACGTTTTGCAATACTGCAAACGACTGATTACTCTTTATTTTCCATGTTTCGCCACGTAAAAGGTGTTCTACCGAATATAAACTGAAATACTGCTGTATTCTCGCGACAAACCACGTTTTGCAGTACTGCAAAATGACTGTTTTCTCTTTATTTTCCATTTTTCTCCACGTAAATCGTGTTTTAACGAATATAAACTGAACGAATAAAAACTGAAATACTGCTGTTTTCACGCGACAACCCACGTTTTGCTGTACTACGAACGACTGTTTACTCTACATTTCCCATGTTTCGCCACGTAAATCGTGTTTTAACGATTATAAACTGTAATACTTCTGTTTTCTCGCTACGAAGACATTTGCAGTACTGCAAAATGAATGGCTCCTCTTTATTTTGCATGTTCCGCCAAGTAAAACGAGTTTTAGCGAATAAAAACTGAAATACAGCTGTTTTCCCGCGACAACCCACGTTTTGCAGTAGTACAAACGACTGTCTTCTCTTTACTTTGCATGTTCCTCCACGTAAATCGTGTTTTAACGAATAAAAACTGTAATACTGCGGTTTCTTTGCGACAAACCATAATATGCAGTACTGCAAAATGACTGTTTCCCCTTTATTTTGAATGTTCCGCCACGTAAATCGTGTTTTAACGAATATAAACTGAAATACTGCTGT
>NW_017101639.1:0-263 GCF_001263275.1 Habropoda laboriosa
ATTCTCTGAATTTTTGAACATAATAAAGACAAGACATACACTAACTGCGGTCCATCGCCCACATCGCTATAAATCGCTCCACCTTTGCCACGATGTCATAGGTGAATAATAAAAACAATTAATCTTTTCATTGCTGTTAAGAAACTTGTTACTGTCATTGTTACTTGTTACTTGTTACTGTATAATTTAGTGCAAGCCAGAATGCTTCATTAAAATGAAAGTTAGAACGGCTACTACCATAGTGGATGTGCGCGCAAGATGTA
>NW_017101640.1:0-520 GCF_001263275.1 Habropoda laboriosa
AGCGAATATACAAATATAACGTCGGCTAGGTGATTGTAGTTCTTCGCGTCATTCACATAACATCCTAGGGCGATACTCGAAAACTAAATGGCGTACGATTCTGCTTTGCATTCTGAACGACGGCGACGAATTTTAGATCTACGATGGTGGGGGAAAATATATATAATTAAATATTTCGACGATAAAAGTAATTCCTAAAGCTAAATGTGACAAACGAAAGCTCACCATTTTAGATGCCGAATACAAATCTGTGCTTTGTTATTCAAAGCTCAAACGGTTCTGGTCTTACGGTTAAAAGAAGCGAATATACACATATAGCGTCGCTCATGGTTGTAGTATTTCTTCGCGACCTTCGCATATCATACTGGGAGGATTCACGTCCTTTAAATGGCGCACGGTTCTGCATTGCATTCTGGACATTGGCGCCGAATTTTCGAACAACGATGGTGGGGGAAAGTACAGATAATTAAATATTTCGACTTTAAAAATAATCGCTACAAATAAATATTCCCAACGTAAT
>NW_017101641.1:0-220 GCF_001263275.1 Habropoda laboriosa
ATCCAGCCAAAACTTGATCCAATAATGGATTAACAACAGTATTATAAACTTCAACCTGTTAATAATAACTCCGTAGATCGTTCTTTCATGCCACCAACTTGGTACCAACTTCAAATAAATTTATAGTAGCTGCTTCTGAATTAAAGAACTTAACTGTCCTTCGCAACTCCGCAAGGAAGAAGTAGCAAAGAACAGGGAACTTTATATATTCGCAATATTG
>NW_017101642.1:0-293 GCF_001263275.1 Habropoda laboriosa
AAACGATGCGAATATACAAATATAACGTCGGTTAGGTGATAGTATTTATTCGCGATTTTCACGAAAGGTACCAGTACGATAATCGTACTCTAAATGGAGTACGATTATGCAATGCATTCTGGACGTGGCGTCGAATTTTCGAACCTCGATGTGAGAGAAAATTCAGATAATTCAATATTTCGACGTAAAAATAATTGCTTAAACTAAGGGTGACAAAGAAATCTTACCTCTTTGGTACCGAATTCAAAGGTGTGGTTTGTTTTTTCAGTAGCTCAAACATTTCCGGTGTTACT
>NW_017101643.1:0-7990 GCF_001263275.1 Habropoda laboriosa
CTTTTATTAAGCACCCTTTGTACTACAAATTACTTTTTTGAAATTTCATTTTTACCAACATTATCCCAAGTTATAGTACAAAAACTTAGAGTGGCCGGTACTGCACGATTCTCCCCTATGTTACAGCCGCTCGGCCTTAGTTTTCGAGATGTACGCAAAAATATTTCCAACTCTATACAATATTTAATGCTACGTATTTTTTTACGGATTTGACTTAGATTTTAGGGTTAGGTTTAGGTTGGGTGTGAATTTGGTAATAAATAAGATAACAATTACCGCTGAAATTCACCGATACGATGCACATATACGCTTCTTACGGCACGTAAGCGAAGAGCGTTTTTTACCTAAGGTTTATTGCACCCCTTACTGGCTGGTGGACTCCAAGGAAGAAGTCAGTCCAGTACAGACGCACAAATACGTATCCACGCTCAGGAGCGCCATAAGACTTTTAAATACAGTATTCTTTTCACACAGTTAACTTCAAGATCACATATAAACTGTCTATTAACTAGGCTACAGATTTCCACTGTGGTTATATTTAGCATTGAACAACCTGTAAGAAACCACGTGTTGTTTTTTATAAATATAGCAATTCCAACAATTACAATTTATAATTACAGGGAAATGTTACTCAGTTAAGTAACTTTAAAGAAGTTACTTATAACCCATTAATTTCTCTCTTTTATAGATATTAAAACTCATTATCATCAATGAGTTTGTTTAAAGTAGGGCTTTTACTGTTGCCTGGATTTACGGATATCCGAGTTTTGAGTATCTGTGTTCTTAGATACCCGCAAAAGTTCATCTCAACGGGCCAAAGCCACTTGTGTGTGTGTGCGTGTGTGATGTAAAAGGCAAGCAATAATCCATTCGAAACCGAGAACTGTTTATGCTTACTTATGTATATATGTATACATATACATATGCTGCACACTACCATCTCTTGTTTCTCAGGCGATTGACAACTAACGATTCTCGACAATCAATCGTTGCCGTCAAGTTGTCAGCTACGTTACGTATTGAGAGAATAAATTACATATAAATTAATTTCACATTAATATTACATATAAATTACATTTTTTTGTACTCGACAGTATTATGCATACTACTTTTATCATACATATACATTTTTTAAAATTATTTAAATTACCTTTTCAATTATTTTTTTACATTAATATATTACTCTTCGTATTTCTTGTTTTAATCACTTTACTTAAACTTTGTTTCTTTAATCAGAATCTATATAAGAAGAGCTTTATATTTGAGTTAACATGATAAAATATTCGAAACCGGGAACTCGGATACTCGGATCAAAGGAAGGATATCCGGATACTCAGATCCAGATTTCGAGTTACAATGTATAATCCGAGTAGGTACTCGGATATCCGAATGGTAAGAACACTAGTTTAAAATGTACACTGTATATACTTGTAACCTAAGTTTAAATAAAGTTTTTTGCGATTATCTCGATAATAACAGGTACTAGGAAAAGTTCTTCAAAATGTTGTTCTCTATGGCACAGTTAAAGGTTATTGAAATCGGTACGGTGTGCCCTTTTCTGCTAATCATAAATTCTTTTCGATGTGTCTTATGTACAAACACCACAAGAAAGTTTCACCCCTAATTACCCAAAATGTAATATCATAATATATCAGAATAAAAATTGCTCTAGCAGCAAAATGCGCAAATAATTAATATTTAACACAGACAAAGAAACATCTTCAAACGAAATTCTGTGATATTAAGATTCCACGATTTTCCTTATCTTAATTGAATTTCACGTACCAATTTTTTAAATGCATTATACATTAACACGGTCCATAAAAATTTGATGCATTCTAGATTCAATAGTACTCCTTCTCATGTTTCACTGTGATATGTACCACACGACTGTAAACAACACTTGGTCCAGGGCTGCCATTTGGACGAATCGATCAATTGTAGTACATCGATATTCAGATTGGCAATAAGATATTACACCAATATAACACCTCACTTCCTTCTCTACCTGTCAAAAAGAAAAAAAAGAAGGAGAAATCGAAAACGCAACGAAATTATATCTTGTAATACGTATATAATACACTTTCGAACCAGGGACATGTACTTGTTTGTAAATGAAATATTGCTCGTGTTTCGTCCACAACTAACATTCACACTATTTATTTGTCTATCACGACGTTTTTCGAAACAAATCTACCACCTATCATGAATTCCCTAGTCCTCATTTGATCAAAAATGCATCCGATAATAACTGTGCAAAGCTGAAAATAAATTTGCCACAAATTTAACGCGCAACACCGTGCCCACTGCGGTGATTTGTTATATTCATTAACACCAAATTTGATCTCACTCCAATTTCAAGCTAAATCACGGAAAATTCCCAAATGGTTCATCAACCCGAAACATTGGTAATAAGAAATAAATAGTAGTAATATACGATACATACAAAATCCAGTTACCCTCTTTGAAAGACGGAGAGATGACAACGAAGTGAAGTATGTTCTTCTGAAAGAAGATTTTCACTCTACGAAAGTTGAAAGCAGAATGCTCTGTTTCGAATTGTGCTACCATCCAAGAAAACTGTAGCTGCATTCTATAGCTTCTATATTTTTCAAGAAAGTGTGCAGAATTTCTGAACTGAAGCATAATTGCAGCTCGTGTGACATTATCGATTCGATAAAAGTGATGGTTTACGTGCAACAGAGACGAAGAAAATTATAGTGAACTGGATGGGCAGCAGTTTCATAAAAATTTCACGTACAACAGTTTAACCAACATGTGTATCATTCGCTAGCGACCAGTGTTCGAGCTCAAAATACAATATTATAGCGTATATCGCCTTGCTGGCGTGAAAATAAGGAGGAAGTCAAGATATTACGTGGGGCTTGCACCCTATATTTATCTTACGTACCACGATTACCACGAGAAATTCAGGGGAAATATCTTTGGAGGGATAAGGGACGATTGGCGGCAGTCGTGTTTTGACTTTCGAGCCGCGATGGACTTCCTCGAGCAGCAGAGTTGTATTAAGAAATATTACCCGCTTTTGTTTCATATGGGCGTGTGGCCTTTCGATTATTCGAAAAAAAAGACAGTGAAAAGAATCTGTCTTTGCGTATATCACTTATCCTTTATTAGTGTTCAGGTATGGTGTTTTATTTTAACAATGCATATAAATACTTTTAATGTGATTTCCTTTTACGTGTTGAAAACGCCAAATTATTTTTGGTGCCTCGTGCAAGTAGGAATATTATAAACCCACTTGTCTCTTAATATAGACTCATATAATGCTTTGTGATAAATTGCACCTGTAAGCATTAATTAGGCAGACTCAGTTCTACTAATTATATTTCAATCTCTATCAGGTAGGGCGTTAGAATAATAAATAATTGTATATTACAGTATCATAAGGCAAGGGGTTAAGAATGTTCTCTGAGTGAATATATCCTTAGCAATTTGACTACTTCATCGACTAATATAAGAAATAATAAGTCAAATATTTTGGAAGATTTATACAAGCTATTTATAGGTTTTCGTGTACTTCACCACCAAGATTAATTTGCGTCTGCTTATCGACACGATCCCGGTCATAACAGTCTGCCTGATAATATTACTGAAGTATGGAACAGTATGGGTGAAAAACGATGCGGTAAGTCGACAAGGATCTGAGAAAATTACCCAGAAAAATCGATGCTTTAATTGGAGACAGAGCTTACGTGGTCATTTCTTAAAATTTCAACTATATAAACAAAAAATTGATGTCTATTATCACTTCATCACAGTATATCCAGGCATACGAACACATGAAGATCGATTGGTGCATGTTGAAAGATGCTGAAGAGATCAACGCCTTAAACCGAGTGTATTCGAGCGCATCCCATTGCAATTGGCTTTTGTTTGGTAAGCAAAACGTTGATATTAATAATTTATTTTATACCTATTCTAGGAGCAAGACATTTAACCCTAAGATCTTCGGTTTTTCCATTATTCCAGTGTTCTCATATTTACTGACCTCTTCTATCTTACTCTCGCAAACTCTTGTACCTCTAACCGATGTCAATGCTAATGACTTACTCGTTCGAGCCGAATATTTTGTCGATTACGAAGATTACTTTTATCTAATCACGACCCACACGGTTGTAGAAAATTTGTGTGCTTTTGGTATGCAAATTAGTAGCGATATTTTGAATACCATAATTATGATGCACATCAGTGGAATGTTCGAGGTAACTGGGTAAGTGTACAATAAATATAAGGATTTGATAATATCGGTAGATTTTTATAATTAATTGTGACTTGGAAATTTCTGTGCATTCTTCCCTACATAAGGATTGTTGTCGAGCATCTGTTCGACAAATGCAAAAGTGCTGACGGGAATATCGACGAAAATTTGATTTACTACAAACGTCTGCTGCGTATTGTGAATATGCATCGAAGAAATCTAAAGTTAGTGTTAGTTAACTAATGCTTGTGTCTATAGATTATCAAAAGAAGATATCACGCGATTATACGGATTCTTTTTTTCAAGACTTTTCAAGATATTTGAAGACTGCATGCACAGCAGTGGCGTGTTCCAAATATGTCTCGTAACCGTTAGTATAACTACCATAATGTTGAAAGTAAGTTGAATATTAAACAACATTGTTGATTCTAAAAGCCTCTTTGAATTAAGTCTAAATGGTAAAGCAGTTACTTTTCTATCGCAACAATTCATTATTTAACATTATGACACAGTTTTGTAAGGATTATGTGTTGTTGCCGTTATGCACCGTTGAGCAGTCGCCAGCGACTAGATCCTTGGCAACCACTGGGTTTAAGAGAATACTTATATGAGCTTGTATGCACTTGGTGTCTGCTACCAGGAAAACAGGAGCGACGCACGGGCGACTCGCTTGTCGCGGCGACAAATGAAGTGCGTTAAATCAAATGCACGCGTTCACACGACAAACAACTTCCTTGCAGACCATATATAACAATGGATTTCGATACAGAAAAATTTGTTCTAGACATTCAATCTCGAATGGCCATTTTGGATTTATCTTCCAATAACTATGCCAATCGAGAAATTGCAGAATCCCAATAGGAAGTAGTAAATACATTTGCAACTAAAAGAATGTTCACCGAATATTCCTTTCGTACGGCGCTCTTACAACAAGGGGTGTACCCAATATTGCATTTCTTTCCTTCTTTTTAAAGGAAACTTCATAATTATAACAATCTCCTCGACATCCAATCGGTTCTCCTGTCCCCATAATACTGACAACTTTCGGATCGTAGAGTTTGGTCTCCTGGTTTTTGATATTCCGTCGATCAAGTCACCTGTGACTGGTCGACAGTGCCTAACGGTTCTTAATATCTGATATTGCGAAGTTCACGAGTGTAAGACAATCCGTTTTGAGCCCTTCAAGGGAGTCATTTAAGACCAGGCCCACCTCCGATGTGTGAGTATAACTTACCCCCTGGGAATTCTTCGTGGATTGATTCGCGCAGCGTCCTCGCTCTTTACAAGAAACCGGAGACCACGCGAGCACAACCTTAAAGATAATACATACATTTCCGAAAATATAGAAGAGTTCAAGTAATTTTGTTCCCACCCTATTGCAGGCTCAGGTTGATTCCGACAAAGTTCTGTTTAAAAGTTCAATTGCTTTTGCCTGGAGTTCATAGACGTTCTACCGGAAAGTTCAAAATGTTCTGGTTTAAAGTCCAAACATGATGTGTCCAGGGGTGTAACTCCTTTCGTCCTTGTTGGAAAAACTCTGCCTCCATCGTCCGAAAAACCTCCCTCCAAGTAGTATCTTGGAGAGAAGCGCAGAATAGTGAAATCTAGGATTGTCCAATTAAAAACTGGCGTGGTTTCCCGATTACTCAACGCCTACAGGCCAATTATTTCGTCCGGTCAACCAGACCTGGAGGACGTATTACAAAAAGTACCTTGTTCGGGAAACCGGCACATAAATCCTAGGTCCTTCTTTTCACAGTGGGCTTGCGATAAGTCAATTGCGGTTGAGAGTGACCTGTCTGGGCAATCTTTTGTTGTTATCTTTCAGACAGACGCAAGTTCTTTACAAAATTCACAATCCTAGGCAAACAAATTGATTTTCTCAAAAACGGCACTGTTCTGTGACTTTACAAACGACTTTAACAAACATTTAAATATTTGCAGTCAACTTTAAAATGAAGCGTAATCAAGTGAGTCAAGTGTATTTGGACCAAACCGATAGACGTGTGATCCAAGAGTATTTGAACTGGAGCGATGAAAGTGTGAGAGGAGTGTGTTTGACCAGAGTGCGTGAGATTATAGAATGTATGGTACAGGTGCAATGATAAATGGTTATGAAAAAAGCACATTATTGCCTCATCCTGTGTCACATTTTTTCGTAACCTAACATTCCTTCAATAAGAACGTCTTTTTTCTTTCTTTTCTTAGGCGCTCGAGATGATGTCGCCGACAGGAAATTTGCAAAATAAATTTTTTACAGTCGTGTTCATAGTTTCGTACTACATACTTCTGTACATTGATATGATACCTGGTGAAAAAATTATTCAGAGCAGCGAGGTTCTATTCTTCAAAGCGTAAGTTCTTTCAAATTAACAAACTAAATTACCCAATAACAGAACTTTCATTGTATGAATCACTTTCAATTTGCATGTCGAAAAAAGAAGAAGTTCTGACATAACAATTTTATCAATGTCTTGTTTCTCTATTCTTGTAACATTTAGCTATTGTGCAAAATGGTACACAACCTCGGTAAAATCCCAGAAAATGCTACTATTCCTCATGCACAGATTCATGGAACCGTGCAGGCTACAACTGAAAAACGTATTGGCCATGGGCAACGAGATGTATGTTGTTGTAAGTGTTTCCATAATGATCAAGATCATAACCATGCACAAATCATCCATAACACAAATACTTTAATCCAAGCTGGTGCAGACGAGTTTCTCCTACTTCATGGTTCTCTACTCGTTACAAGAATAATCGAACGACGTGTGAACTCTGTCGTTCGGCCGAATTCGCGCAAATATCGTCGCAAACAGAACGGTGAAGTATAGTAGTACATCGATACCGTGGACCAATTAAACTAACGGGGATATTGCGTAACTGTAATTACGTCCTAATTGTACATGTTCTGCTCCGATACCATAGGATTTTGTCACGCACCGTGTTGTATTTCGTAACCACAATGCTTGTTGCGTTCGCGGTGACGCGATCATCGTGTGTGTCGCGTGTGCCTCACTATGCGCACGATTCCGCGCTGCTGGACCAAGACGTTGTTACGGGGATTTGCAAGCACCATTTTAATTGACACATATTAAATGACTCATAATAGTGAAGCATGTATTAATGATTTATTTGCTCGCTTTGTGTATGGCCGATACAGTTCATGAATGCCGTTCATCGCTGGTAAAGTTACTAGTACTTTTATACGTTCGAGAGTTTGTGTTTCGTGAATTTTGTGGGACGGAAGAGGAAGTTTCTTAAGATGTTCTCACAGATTTAATGTTCATAATTAAGTTCCAGAAGTCTAATTATAACTTTCAACTTTTGGAAAGGGATGTGTATTTTTCATGACATTGTGGAAATTTCAATTTTGTTCTTCCTCAACGATTTGTGGTATAATTCAGAGTTATGTTGATCGTTATAGTTAAACTATTTCAATTTTTCTTTTCTTCAGCAAACGAAAGCATTTATCACATTTCATACTAGTGTGTGTTTTTACATTTTTTCCCAGCCATTTATCTTGCAAAGTTTGAATATTATTACAGTAGAGAACAATAACTGCGTCCCAAAGAGCGCTTCTGTCTTGCACACCTTTAAAGTTCTCGCACGCGTCGCCCCCGGAACTTGAATTGCCAACTGCGCTCCCGTCGAGTGGCTAACAAGACGACACAAGTGACACAAGCGGCATAAACTCTTCCTGTGTCACAAAATTGTAAAAAATCTATCGCGAGAAATAACTGACGTGAACAAATATACATATGTTAC
>NW_017101643.1:8066-16099 GCF_001263275.1 Habropoda laboriosa
AAACGCCACAACAAAGTCTCCCCTTCAATTATTTTTACTGTAATTTCATAATATATCATAATAAAAAGTGCTTTATGTGCAAGTTTCTAGAATAATTAATACTATGGATAATGAAGATGCCGAAACAACCCTTCAGTTTGTGTTATTTGCCTTAGTGGACATTCTTTTATATAATTCACCATTGTTCTACTCACCAATTGTTGTGAGTTCATACTGAACATCTTAGATTGAAATTCTGTGACATTAAGATCCCACGATTTTCCTTATCTCCATCTAATTTCACGTTATCAATTTTTAAAATGAATCTTTCATTGACGTGGTCCATAAAAATTCTATGCTTTGAAGATTCTGCAGTTTTCCGTCTCCTGTTTCACTATGGTACGTACCACACGAACGTGAAGGACAACACTTTGTCCAAGGCTGTCATTTGGACGATTTGATCAACTGTATTACGTCGATATTCTGGTTATGGATATAACATTGCATCGGTATGACACCTCAGATTTTTCTTCATCTGTCAAAAGAAAGAAAGTAATCGAAAAAACATCCAATATCACATCTTGTAATATATAATATATTTTCGAACAAGGAATATATGTGCAGTGACTCTTACTAATATTCGGACACTATTTAGAACAGTATAACTTTTTTAAAATTGGACTTAACGACTGGAGTTTTTTTGAGAAGTTATAAAGATTAGTATACAAAATGATGTGTGCAAAATTTTTTGAAAATATTGCAATTTGTGGGAATCACGAAGAAAATTGTAAAGGTCATTGTTTACAACTTTTTTACCTGAGCTTGTAACGAAAATTTAAAACGTACGTTTTGTAGATTTATGTCAATTATACACATGCTGAAAATTTCATCGAAATCGGTAGATGGAGAAACAAGCGACAGGCATCGAAAGATGTAAGAATCTGCAAATTTATTACAGTTCTAGGTCGAACGTCGTGATATAGTGCGATTTTCACAATCTTTAACGATTAGTAGCTCATAGTAAGATTAACCGATTTCGATAAAATTTTCAACATGCGTATAATTGGCATAAATCTACAAAACGTATTTTTTAAATTTTCATTACGGGCTCAGATAAAAAAAGTTGTCGAATGTGACCTTTACAATTTTCCTCGCGATTCCCACAAATTGCAATTTTTTCAAAAAATTTTAGTCCTTCTAACTTCCCAAAAATTCTCAAGTCGTTAAGTCCAATTTTAAAACAGTTATACTGTTCTAAAAAGTGTCCGAATATTAGTAAGAGTCACCGTATTTGCTTGTAAAAGAAACATTATTCACGTTTCGTCGATAACTAATATTACAGTCTATTCGTCTATCATGACAATTCCAGAAAAAAATCCTACCCCTACCATGAACTCTATTCTGTTCATTAGTTTAAAAATGACATCCGGCAATAACTAAGCAAGGTAGAAAATAATTTTCCGTGGCAGAGAAATAAATCACGGAATATTCACATATGATTAATCAAACCGAAATACCGGGAATAAGAAGTAAATACTAATAACGAATAATACATACAAAATCCAATTACTCTCTTTAAAAGACCGAGAGACGACAACGAAGTATACGTTCTTCTTGAAAGAGGATCTTCACTCTACAAAAGCTGAAAGCAGAATGCTCTGTTTCGAATTGTTCTACTATCCAAGAAAACTATAGACGCACGCTACAGATCCCATATTATCCAAGAAAATGTACAGAATTTCGAAACAGCCGTCAATCTGACGAGAATCGTCCAAGAGAAGCATAATTGTCCCCAGCGGGAGAGTATTGATTTAATAAAAATGATGGTCTGCAAGTGAACAGAGGCGAGGAAAATTATAGTAAATTCATCGGACGGCGTTATTATAACATTTTCCCCGACCATAGTGTAACCAACACGTGTACCATTCTTCAGCGACCAGTGTTCGGGCTCAAAATACAATATTACAGCGTATATCGCCTTGCTGGCGTGAAAATAAGGAGGGAGTCAAGATATTACGTGGGGCTTGCACCCTGTATTTATCTTACGTACCACGATTACCACGAGAAATTCAGGGGAAATATCTTTGGAGGGATAAGGGACGATTGGCGGCAGTCGTGTTTTGACTTTCGAGCCGCGATGGACTTCCTCGAGCAGAGTTGTATTAAGAAATATTACCCGCTTTTGTTTCATATCGGCGTGTGGCCTTTCGATTATTCGAAAAGAAAGACGGTGCAAAGAATCTGTTTTTGCTTGTATCAAATATCCTTTATTAGCGTTCAGGTGTGGTGCTTTATTTTAGCGTTACTCATGAATACTTTAAATATGGTTTCCATTTATTTTTGTGGATGATTTATGGAAGTGTGAATATTTTTAACCCCTTCGTCTCTTAGCATAGACTCATATAATACTTTGCCATAAATTGCACTTGTAAGAATTAATTTGACGGACTCAGTACTGCTAATTATACTTCAATCTCTGTCATTTGTCAGAACATTCCAATAAGAATATCGTCTGATTGAAAATATCGTTACTAAATCAATTACTTGATCGATTGATATAATAAATATTGCGTTAAATATTTTCGAAAATTTGTATAACCTATTTATAGGTTTCCGTGTTCTTCACTACCGAGATTAGTATCGATCTGCTTATCGACACGATGCCAGCCACGTTAATGTGCATGTTAGTCGTACTGAAGTATGCAACATTTTGGGTGAAAAACGATGGGGTAAGTCGACGACAAGGAACTAAGAAAATTACCGCGAAAGTAAATATATTGAATAGAAACAGACAGAGCCTATGTAAATAGTCTGACACGCCGGTTACACGATACATTCTTTACAAATTGAACATTTCACGAAAGTGTTTTCTAGATTGGAACGAGTTTCCTTTTCTATATACGATTTATTTATTTCCTTACGGTAACTTTAAGCTTTATTACAGTTTTATCTATATAAAAGAATTTTCCGTCGATTGTCACTTTATCATAGTATAACCAGGCGTTCGAGCACATGAGGATCGATTGCTGCGGGTTGAAAGATGTTGAAGAGATCAACGCCTTAAGAAGAGGATATTCAAAGGCCTCGCGTTACAGTACGTTCTTGTTGCGTAAGTAAAACGTACTCACGAATATTTTAATTCATACTATTGCAGGAACAAGACTTTCACCCTAAACTTTTCGATTTTGTCACGATTCCAGTGTCCTCATGTTTGCTATTGTTCTCTATCGTCTTCTTGCATACGCTTTCGCAAACTACCAATACGATCACATCTCGAAACGAGACCAGAGCTAATGGCTTGATAGTTTTAACCGAATACTTCGTTGATTACGAGCAATACATTTATCCAATTACGACCCACGTGGTTGTAGGAATTTTTATGGGTTTTGCTATTCAAATTGGCAGCGATCTTTTGAATATGATATTTATGATGCACGTCAGTGGAATGTTCGACGCAATCGGGTAAGTTCAGATTATATAAATATAGGGTTATCCGAATTGAGTGTCACATCTTCAAATTGAAATAAAACGCAAAGTATAATATTTGAGATTTGTATGGTTTCTTTATTTTAACACAAAGTCTACTTTATGACATTAATTATGAAAGACGATATCATTCAAGTGTCCTCCTCGGCCTTTTTTCATGAGCCCGATAGGTTCGACATTTTCACATAACTGAAATTCAATTTCATCAATGGCGGCTGTGATATTGTTTTTCAGCTCGTCAATAGTCTTTGGATTATTAGCGTAGACTTCACTTTTCAAGAATCCCCGTAGGAAAAAGTCTAATGGTGTTAAATCACACGATCTTGGTGGCCAATTGATGTCCCCTCCTCGTGAAATTACGCGTCCGTTAAACATTTCCTTCGGCAGAGCAACTGTTTTCTTTGATGTGTGGCACACAAAACAGAGGACACTTGAATGATATTGTCTTTCATGATTAATGTCATAAAGTAGACTTTGTGTTAAAATAAAGAAACCATACAAATCTCAAATACTTTGCGTTTTATTTCAATTTGAATATGTGACACTTGATTTGGATAACCCTGTATAAGGATTTGAGAATGTCGATCGATTTTTGTAATTAATTTTGATCTGGAAAATGTGTGTTGTTTTATTCGTTGCACTAGAATTGTCGCAGAGCATCTGTTTGACAAGTACGAAAGTTCTGACGGGAAGATCGACGAAAATTTGATTTTCCACGCGAGACTGCTTCGTCTTGTGAATATGCATAAAAGAAATTTAAAGTCAGTGTTCCTTAATTAAGGTTTACGTATAGATCACCAGAAGAAGATAACATTTACATTATCTTTGTGTTTCCTTTTTTGAAGACTTTTCGAGATATACAAAGACTGCATGTACAACAGTGGCCTGATACAGCTAGTTATTGCAACCATAGTTGTGACTGGCACAATGTTGAAAGTAAGTTGAAAATTGAGGAGCATTTGAATCTTCGAAGTTGACATTAACATCAAACGTAATTTGGGAATGATAGAATTTTTCGAGTGAGTCAAGTGTGTTTGCCAATGTTCGCGGTTGTTCTATGAAAACGTTCGAGCTTTGTTGTGTTTGCACGTGGTGTACCGAGTAAATGTACCATTTCGTAAAAGTTATACGACCGCGTAACGTACAAGCGCATGTGAGCTGTTTGCTCCTCGGCGTTTCTTTGCAAGACGACTGTTTCAACACTGCTATCTTCGAAATCACGACTCGAGTTTATTTCGAGACGCTTCCGATTCGACTCGTGCTGATTAGCAAACGGTTAACAATTTCACTTACCAATCAGCATGCCTAACGTTGTCTCAACCGCTTTTCCTGTGCGCCCTTGGCGCGTTCTCACCCTGGAAGTGTGGGAGGCGTGAAGTTGGCGAAGTTTCCAAGATATCCGGAATTTCCTGCGACTCATCGGTTAGAGGACCGTTACATTGCCGCACTATCCTTCGGAAATTCGTGGCTTATGGCATGCTCTTAAGTTAGTGAGCGCGAGAGACACGGATTACCAAAAGTCTAACAAAACAATTTTAGCGATCCTCGCCAGGATGTACTTTGTCATGCAAGCAATAAACGAAAATCCTGAACTCAAAAATAGATTTCCTTCGCGATCGTGTCATAGACCGTACTAAAAAGGACCTAGCAGTGATTTTAACCTAACCTAACCAGAGCGATAGAGTTGTGAACGAAGACTGGTTAGACTGAGTGTCGTAGATTATGCAGAATACGGTGCAAGGATAAATGGTTGTAAGAAATGCACGTTATTGTTTCATTCTGTGTCAAGTGGGATCGCAACCTAACATTCCTGCAATAAGAACGTATTTTACCTTCATCTCCAGATGCTCCACATAATATCGACGTCAGAGGGCAATCGAACCAAGATTGCTGCACTCCTCCTGATATCCTCGTACTTGTTAATTCTGTACATCAATCTGTTGCCTACGGAGAGAATTGCCGAGAGCAGTGGGGATCTGTTCTTCAAAGCGTAAGTTCTTCAAAAATAACAGAGCTTTCAATTTTACGAATCCCTTTCTATTAGCTTGCCGACTAGAAAATGTACAAAAAGAAAGTAGCAAGTGTAACAATTGTATCAATATTTTGCCTTTGTTCTCTTGTAACACGTAGCTTTTCTGGGAAATGGTACACAGCGCCGGTAAAATCCCAGAAAACGGTTCTGTTCCTCATGCAGAAATTCATAAAACCGTGCAAGATAGAAGTTATATCCACGGTGGCCGCAGGTAGCGAGACGTACGCGAGCGTAAGTGTCCCCGTAATAATCGAGAACCACCCCGCACAATGCTTCCGTAACACGAATATTTGAATTCAAGATTGTGCAGATCGGTTTCTCCTACTTCATGGTTCTCTACTCGTTGCAAGAATAATCGGGCGACGTGTGAGCTCGTTCATCCGGCCAAATTCGCGCGAATATCATCGCGAACAGAACGGTGAAGTATAATAGCAACATCGACGCCCTGATCCAATTAAACCAACGGTGACATGACGTAACTTTAATTACGTCCTAATTGTAGGCGTTCTACGCCGATACTGTACGATTTTGTCACGCACCGCGTTGTATATTGTAACCACGATGCTTGTTGCGTTCGCGGTGGTGCGATCATCGTGTGTGTGTTCTGTGTGTTTCACCGAGTGTTCGAGCCCGTGCTACTGGATCAAGACGTTGTTACATGCGTTGTCATGTGGATTTGTAAGCATCGTTTTAATTGGTACCTATTAAATGTCTCGTAGTAATGGAAGACGCATCGGTGGTCTCGTTGTTTCACTCGTCTATGGACGATGCGGTTAATGAATGTTCTTCATCATCGTTAATGGAATTTCAAGGATCTTCATACGTTCGAGAGTTTGTGTTTCGCTTTGAACTTTACGGAGGACGAAAATAAGCGCTTTATAACCGTATTAAATATACAAAGAAGACAGTATCTTTCGCTGTCATAGATTAATACCGTCTCGAAAGGGTTTACAAGCGCTTATTTTCGTCCTCCACGAAGTTCAAAGCGAAACACAAACTGTCGAACGTAAACCCTTTCGAGACGGTGTTAATCTACGACGGCTCAAAACATTTTCTTGTTTGTTTAGTTCTAAATCGATATTCATTTTTGTGCTAGAAAATATGGAAAATGTACCGCTGGTATTTGTTCGTGGTGCGCACCTCGAGTCTCGAAAGGGTTGAATTGTTCTAGCAAATTCAGTGCTGATAATTAAAGCCCCCAGAATTTAATTATAATTTCAAACTGTTGCAGAGGAATATATAGTTTCGAAGTGATTATGAAATTGAAATTTTGTTCTTTTTTGGTGAATGAATGTGTCATTTAGAATTAAGCTGATCATTGTGACTAAGGCATTTTAATTTCTCGTTCTTTCAGCAAACGAAGATATTTCTCACATTTCGCTCAAGTGTTTGCTCCATTTTTTTTGTTGCCTCCAGCAAATCATCTGGCAAAGTTTGTATCATTTTTGCAACATATCTGCGTCCAGGAGACACGTGTGACTTGCTCGTGTATAAAGTTCACGCACGCGCCAAAGGGTTTACAAGGCGACACGAGCCGTTCTTGGAAAAGTATCTATCGCGGGAGAAAGCAGACAAGGACGAATATGCTAGGTGTCTCTGAAATCATGGTACAAGCGACCGGGTGGTGACTCTACGTGCAAAAATAAGTCTAAAAACAAAAGAATTACATTTTTTCGTTTAAGGCCTCGTTTTCGAGAAAAATGAGTTTGAATATCCGCCAGTAAGTTTCAAGGCATGTATATACATATTCGGCTTCTCTTTCCGCTCGTGTTGATATTCGTAAACATAGACAATGAATGGTTTCATAAATAAGGATAAAATTATTACTTTTCAAGAATCAACGTAACTTAAGAATTGACGTAACAAGTGTCCTCTGCTCATCTAATTAATAATTACGTACATCTTGTGTTGTATCTTTTAAATCTTCGAACGCCAATATAACGTTTGCTTTTTAATTCTTCGACGCTGTTGTTATTCTTTGAGTATACTTTAGATTTAATGAAATCCTATAAAAAGTAATCGAAGGGTTTCAAATCCGACGATCTAGGTGGCCAGTTTACGGAAGCAAATCGTGACATTGTCCATGTTTATGAAAATCACCGCGAGCAGAAAGAGAAAAGTGGAACACCTCGAAATTTATTATTAGTACACATGTACCTGACAGATTTTCAAATTCATTCTTCTCGAAAACGCGGCCTTAAACGAAGAAATGTTATTCCTTTTTTAGACTTATTTCTGCATGCAGAATCACAGGTTGCTTGTACCATGATTTCGGAGACACCCTGTATATATTCGAGCGATTAATTAATCGCGCGGCTTAAAAACTCCGATATTTCCGGAATGATCCGGATACTCAGGTACTTTATTTTCCTGCTATTTAATAAATCATTTATTTTCTTCGAGGAAAGTTCAACTCAATTTCCCCTGTAATTTTATTAAACTTTGGAAATGTTAGATTCTGCTTTGCAGTAAAACAATGTAAAAGTTTCAATATCTCTCTTAAATAATACGATATAAATTACCAGCACGTTACAAA
>NW_017101643.1:16124-27177 GCF_001263275.1 Habropoda laboriosa
AATTAGGACAACTATTTACGAAGAATTTCGTCTAAGCGAAAATATTACAAATTTCAATATTTTTCTAAATAAATATATTCTACCATAACAAGCACAATGCATCGTTACGTATCACAGATAATATGTACACACCCGGTGTGACATAGTTTCTTTCGTGACTTCTAGAATTTCAGTGTTCCCATGTATGTACATATGTATATACGTACCACGAATCGGAATGATAATCGTGTTTGCATACGCGTGCACGTATATTTAATAATGCGCGCGAGATGCGCGAATTATTCAGCGTCACCGGTGACGACGATGAATATTGTTAAATGGTCGACCGATTGCGGTCGCGCTGGTTTACAAATTATCGGTCGCGATCACAATGACTGTGTTCCGTTGCAGCGGAACGAATAGTCCTGTAACAAACAGTGTCGCGGACGAAAATTGGGCCGCGTGATTTGTCTGTCCCGAACACAATTCCACCTTGTCCCTTTGGTTTTCCACTGCAATTTATCTGTGATTACATTAACATACAATTATACGCAATTTTTATTTCCTATTCGAGATAACGAGACAAATATTTTTCTTTGGCTCGAAGATGGGAGAAAGTGTTGAAATTGTAAACACGATGACACAAACTTTGACCATATATTGACGTCATTTTCAGAATTACTTTGAAGGTCGTCGATTTTTTCTTTAACCCTCGTCCAGCCAATGCCGGGTCACTTTTGACCCATGTCTTAAGCATAGCGAAGAGGCGGCAACGTCTGCTCGTTCGCTAGGCTCAATCTTATCGCTGTAACATGAACAAATGACTGCGTGGAGAGTTCTAACGTCTTTAGCCAGACAGTATTGAATACAACAGCGAGAAGAAAAGATGTGAATATGTTCGAGATGCTACTATACAAATTCATAGGAAATGATATCAAATATAGCTCAAAATGTATAACATGCCTAAGACATACACTACCGGCCAAAAGTTTGGAATCACCTCTCACTTTTCATCGATATTAAATCTGCTGCTAACTTTTTTAGAGATTTGAAGTTTATTTCAATTCTACATTTATCAATTTATCTCATATCGATTGATTCGAACGATAAAAAATTCTCAAAGTCGCTGACTTTTTTCTGGAAATTTTTGTGTAAACTGCAATACTCGGTGATTCGAAACTTTTGGCCGGTAGTGTACATACATTGTAAGTTGCTCAAAAATTCCCCCAAAAAGTTAACATTTATAATAATTTTTTAACGAATTTTTTATCATTCAAATCAATCGACATGAAGTAAAGGATATCCACAATATCAATTTCAAATCAATAAAGAATTAGTAACGGATTCAATATTGATGTAAATTGGCAGGTGATTCCAAACTATTGGACGGTAGTGTATATGTTCACAACATGCGATAAAAAAAAAATACAATTTTATGTACACAATGTACATAAACAAAGTAAATAATATATTTATAAAGCATTTATATTTTTTGTTCTAAGATTTTTTCTTAGAAGATGATATTTATTACCTAAAGATTAGTTCTAAAATGCATATAGTAAAAAGTTCAGTACGGGTCAGAAGAGACCCGACGTTGGCGTGCCGCGTCACTGTTTTCGGCCGGCTGTTCGAGGGTTAATGGCACCGTGGATATATTTGTAGGTAAAATAAGATATCGCATTGACTCGTTCGTTTTGCTCAATAGAGGAATATAGAAGAATTTCTACTTCACATTTTCTGGTAATGAAAATTGAGAAATAGTGACCACCAGCAAATGGTGTAAGTATTCTCCATCCTAAGAGACTTAATTTTCTATGACAAAATCTAATTTCCCGTAATATATTTACTCCAAATCATGGTCTCTAATAATCATGTATGAGCAGTCCGTGTGACGTTAAAATTCAATGAAAAAAAAAGAAGAAAATTGAGAGAGAAATTGAATGGGTCAGAAGAAGAAGAGAAAGATTCCGCTGGACCTTATTTTCAGGAATTCGAAGAAACTGATTTGCAGCTAAACTAATGATTTAAACGAGAAACTTAAAGTTATACTTCGAAACCATAGTTATAATTTTCAAACGACGATTTAAAAATAATATTGTTAAGTAGACAGTTATATCAGTTTTCTCGATTTCTCGAAAACAAGATTCGCTCACCTATTCGATCATTCCAAACCTTTGAGTAATCACATAGTCGTTGCACACTCAAAGGAATTAATTCATTTCTCATTAGCATTCGATAAAAAGTCACTTTTGCGCCGATGCACCAATTATTCTCCGTTTGTTGAAATTAATTATCGCGTTATCGCGCAGTTTCGTTCCCCCCGATGCGATGGTGAGACAGAAATTCTATGTGTCTGTCGAAGCTGGTCGCGGTTGCATACGATACGCTTTATTAAACGTTCCCGTTGCACCGTACATACACAACAGAAACCATAATTCTCCGTTACCTAGTGTATCTCGTTGCACTTGTAAAATTGATAATCGCCCCGTACGAAAATCAATTCTCACGCGGTAATTACCCAAAACTATCGAGTGGGTCGGTGAATTAAACAGAATGAAATTATAGAATCGCGTTCACAGTCCTGTAAAATTCTAGCCATTCAGCAATTTAATCACGTGTCTAGAACGAACCTGTTCCACAGCACACTCTTTTGTAAACGAAATTAATACAAGTAGCCAATTACCGTAAACACGATGCAATTATCGCGACGCGGGTACACATATACCCGGTATAATAACGAGCAACGATCAAACAGATTTTTCGTGTACTCACGTCTACTGTGTCCATTAATCAATATTCATCTGGTAAAATCGTGTCCCTTTGTTTAGCCAATCAACGCCATTCTACATCGTCTAATTACCGTGGAACAGCTTGGCATTTCTCGATACTTTAATTCGCTTTCACACGTTCAGATGCACCAGTCTCAAGCGTCGAGGGCCGACTAACGTCTATACCATCCCCACTTTGTTAGCTCTAGGTGCGAACAACACAAGGTCGCTATAGAAACATCGTATTGTCGAATGAGGGAAATAAAACGAAGACTTCTTGCGATTTCTCACCCTCACCCTTTGCGATACAAAGTTACGAAGCATTCTAGACATTCGAAATTGTCGGATGAATTATTACTTAGGGGAGTTGGGAAATTCGTGGCGGAAAATGCGCCAGTTTAGAAGGCGAAGAGGGTCGCAGGGTTCTCTGTGTTTATTGTTTTTACTAGTCGTACGAGACCTGAAGTGGTATGGCGGATATCTTTGAGGATCGCTTTTTCAAGATGTCCCGCAGGTGCATTAGCTTGGTCGGCTTGTGGCCTTACGACGATGCCTCCTTTGACAAGTCGTTTCGAAGAGTGAGCATCGCTCTTGTTTATCTGATTTTTGCCGAGGTGCAGGTACGACTTTTTTTATTTACAATTTTAATAAAGCATTGAAATATCTCGATTTAGTATTTGCTTAATATAACAGAGTACCTACGTGAATTTCTCTGTTAATTTATTGTTAGAAGAATTTATTACACCCTATAATTAATAACAATTGACAAAATAAACATAAGGTTGTTCGCAATTTTGACCAACAATCGGTAAATTTAATACATATATTTTACATTTAGTATTTACTTCTTTAACGAAGTACCTATATAATCGATGAATGTCTCTGTTAATTTATCGTTAAACAAATTTATTACACCCTATAATTAATAGTAATTAACAAAATAAACCCAAGACTGTTGATAATTTTTACAAAAAAATTGGTAAACGATGATAGCAAACGTATTAAAAGTGCCGAAACTTTGCCCAGCTATAATTAAAAAATGGTTCACAATATTTGAATAAAGCTACACTGCTAGAAGCGGAGAAGCTTCTGTTTTAATACGCTCTTTATTTCATCCCGATCGAATATTCGGTTCCGGAGATATGATCGTGTAAAGACACTCGTAGTTTTGACGGTCTTTCTATCGCTGTCCTTGTCTCGCGCTATCGGACCTCTCGCTCGCACACACACGCTGACCAATCACAGGCTAGCAACCTGAGCACTGGTCAGTGACTGCCGCGGAGTCAGCGCTATTTCTACTACTACTACTGCTACTACTATTACTACGACTTCCTGGAAAAAAATATAGTTCAATGGGTCAGCCGTCATTCATATTCGGCACGTTGGAACGCTGCGTGTTTGCAGCACTGTATCTCCGAAACGGATCGAGATATCGAGATGAAACAAAATGCAAATTAAAGAGTACATTTCACTCTACATTATCAACATGTATATACACATATACACTTGAACAATTGTGTCTTATTTTCGATGGTAAGTACTTTGTATTTAACGCTAATTAACACTAGGTTTACGAACATTTCTTGTATACCTATCTCTACGGACACGCGTCAAATTGACGCGTGAACGAAACCGCAGATTTTCTTTAAAAAGCAACTGATGATAATATGAACAATATATTTATACCAAAACAATAAGCATAAGTGGTAGGAGAGAAATGTAAACGGTTTCTGTAATTTCCCTAGTGAAATTCGAAATGCGTCAAAATGACGGGTCCCGTAAACCTAGCGTTAATGCTAATTAATAATTTCGATTTATTACCGGAGAAAGTACGTATTATCGGAAGATGAATAATGAATTTATACCTATTGGAAATTGGTGATTGAAATAAAATTGTCTTTGTATAATTGCTAATATTCAATTTATTCTACGACTCTGAAGAAACGTCTTTACTGTTCGAAATGCTCTACGGAACTGTCTTTGGACACCCAAAAAGAGAAAATTGTGGTCCGCTTATACCTACGAACTGTTTATCATATTGTATCGCAGTGTGCAGATGCTTGACTCGAAGACGAACACCAGACGCCGAGACATATTTGTCCTCGCTCGATTATTTCTACAGGGTGTTCTTAGAAATAATCCAACAATGCCCGATTGAATTTGCATTGTATATTAACGAAGGTGCATACGCCACCGTTCGAACAACAAAGTGGATAAAAAGGAGTGTGTTGAAATTTTTCGCAGCTCGCCAAGTTCTTTACAACGAGGTTCACCTTCGACATATTCCTGGATACTATTACGGCCATTTTGATGGAGCTTCTCATTCTGGCGAAATGTAGCATCTTTTGGTTCAACGGTGAGATGGTATGTCATCGGTGAAATTTTAACGCAACTCGTTGCATTCCCGTGAAATTGCAGCTGAAGCAGCTCCTCGAGCGCGTGAAGCACGATTGGGACGCGGTTCGAGGCAGGGAAGAGCTGATCATTATGAGAAAGTACACCAAGTATTACAGGATGTTTGGTATATTGTACACATGTAAGATAAACAATTTTCTATTTTGTGAAATATTTTGTTTTTCTTTTTCTTCACTTTTGATTGATAAGTAAACGCGATTATTAAACGTGACGCTGTTACGATCGTAGTTTCAGGTAAACGAGACGTTTGGAAGTTTTCCAAAGTTAATTTCGCAATCTAGCAACATCATACGGGAATTTCTGTGTGTGCCCGCGTGGCTCGTGTGCCCGAGCATTTTATGCAGCGGCAATATTACAACACCGCCCGGCGGAAACTAACGAGACATTGAAGCTTCGTAAATTCTAGTTCGTTAATACCGTAACGTTCCTGTCTCGCGTTCCTTCATTCGAGTATATACTTCATTTATTCTGTAATACAGCGCACCGTGCTGCCCGTCCATGCTCTCTAACGTGTTTCATTTTCGAAAATTTTAACATCTCGTTTATTCGCATTCGGTAAATTTCAAACGCCTCGTTACTTTCAGAATTCAATTCTACTATGCTGCGACACACTTGCTACATCTTCCCATAGCAATCGTTTTTCTTCGACACTTAAATCTATCTCACTATACGCGTTCGTATATTTTTTTAGACATTTCGCGTTTGCTACATTTCGACATCTAATTATTTGAATTTCGTATTTTCTCGTTGCAGACTTCTATTCGTGTGGCATAGGACTTTTCGTTACAGCGACGCTTCTACCAATCGTAATGTGTAGAATACAGCCACGTAACGAATCTCACGTACACACTATTCCGTTTCAAGGGGAATATTTTTTCGACCAAGAGAAAAATATGGTGTTCATTATACTGCACATGATACTCACAGTTACAATCACACATTGCATTGCTGTAATGACTGATATGATTTTGCTAGTTTTAACCATGCATGCCTGTGCCTTGTTCGCTGTTGTTGGGTAAATATGAAATCAATTTTCTCTTCGACACCGTCGAAAAATAAACAGATTCCAAAATTGTAATTGTTTTCGAAGAAACTCGACGCACTTAAAAATTCTGAATTTTCTAAAGTTTCTATTCGCCACTGACAAAGGATAATCACCGATATCGATGAAACATTGGTAGATAGTAGCGTTAAAAAAAACATTTGACACATGTCCCGTGGAACGAAACACAATCTCTAATAGTTTTCGAGTTATTAGACTAAATGTACTTACTACCTCCAAATTTGAGGGCGATTTTCACCCATTCACTGTGGACGATTGCCGACATAAAAAGTACGTGTCGAATATTTTTCTGAAAATTACATGTACATCGAAATTTCATCAAAATCGGTGATTATCACTTCGAGATGTTCCCTTGTGAGATACAATTATCACCTTTATCGTTGCATTTGAAATGGCGGATTCATTAATGAAACTTTAAACCTCGATAACGCAGTCAAAACTAAACTTTATTTATCGAAAGAAATTCTAGCAGATTCGACACATTTTTGCCAACGAATTATAAATGATTTTAGCCTGTTATTATACAAATCTGAATATTGGTAACAAATTCCACAAATGCATTCTTAATAGTGGCGCATTGTTGAGTATCTTTCCCGTTACAAAATCATCTAAACGCTTAACCCTTTGCGATCGGCACATTTCTCTGGTTGGACTATCAGCTAGTCGAAGCAAATTTAAATTTTCAAAGTTATTTTTGCATAGTTTATTTATTATATATATAAGGATATTGAAAAACAGAATATTTTGAAACTGATACATTTTGTTTAATACATACTAGTTATAGTGCATAAAAATAAAACGTTTTAATTTTTGTAATTTTCCAAAGTATGATACTTGACAAAACAAAGATCATGCCGCCATAGCGGCGACACCGATTTCTAGAACAAAATTGAAATGCCGCCACTATGGCGGCACCGATCGCAAAGGGTTAAATCAACGTTGCGTTGTCTGTTCACTAAATGTTCCTATCTCAAATGCAGTATGTATTAACATTTCATAGTGCCTCTACTGCACCATGTCCCAGTGTAAATTTGTAAAAGAGAATTACCCAAAATCTGATTAGTATTCATTTTCTACTTTTAATATGACCTCAACCTAGCTTTGTCAGAGAAACAAGCGTTGCATTTGAAACAGTAGACTGTAGGTTTCACTTTTTCATACGACAATCACCGTGATTCTAATTTATAGAAACACCGCCATTTCGTATGCAACGAGATAATATTACAAATACGGTCGAATTAATGGTGTCCCCTGCGATCGTTTCAGACATAGATTCGAACGGTTGTTCGACAACGCTCCGGGATACGCTGCTACCAAAGACGCGCTGGCAAATTGGAACTGCAGATTTGACGAGCGACAGGATTATTGCATAGAGTATCACCTGCGAACCATGAAGTGAGATACTTTCGATGAGCACGTGGAAAATACGCCGTTAAATACTGATACGATCGTCTGATTATTGTTCTAGATTCACGAAAGACATACAACAACTCGGCGCTAACTCTTACTTGGCACAGCTTATACTTAGTGTGCTCGCTATTGTTGCTCTTCTATATCGTGTAAGCTTGACAAAAAGTTTTTAATTCTTTACGAAGGAAAGACAGATCTTTGTATTATAAATAATTGTATATTAACCCTCGTACGACGAATACAGGGTCATTTTGACTCAACAGCGATAAAGTCACTTTGGTACAGGAAATACACCTATTTTACGTATCAAATGTAAATAAATATATACAGTAGAAAGTATACACATTTATACGCAATTCCTTCTTGAAACCCGTGTACGATAGAAATTGTTGCTACGAGCTAAAATGACCCTGCATTCGTCTCCCGTATCGTTTTAAAATTCGGTTTATTAAATTAACCTCTTCAGGGACAATTTTCTTTAAAATTAGAAAATATCGATCTAATTTTTTATGTAGCTACATTTATATTCATGTTAAATCGACAGCAATTAAACTACTTTCCTTAGGAGATTTTTGGAGATTTCGAGAGATTGTGTTTTTCATATTTTCTCTATCGCAAATATTGGAATTTTCGGAAAATGTAAAGGTACACATGTGTGTCGGTGTCCCTGAAGAGGTTAAGGTGGAAGTGTGTAAAGGATAAAATTAAGTATTAAATTAAGATGGAAGTGCGCTAAAAGACTCCAACGGTTTAGTAGGAGCAAATTTTCAAAACGCCTATAGGAGTCGAGAGTAACGAAAGGGTTAAACGCTCGATTCTAATATCAAGATATCAAAACTTACTCCATCGACTTTCGCTACGATCATTCAAGAAAAAGAATTTGCTTCAAAAATTGGACTCTCTCTCGAACGAACTGCAAACAGTAGAACAAAACTGGATTTCCATTATTACAAGAGAAATAACGGGCGAGATGGTGATTAACGGTCTGTTCGATGAAGTTCAATCAAACACACTTTGCAATTTATATCGAGAAATATTTACGTTTCGCGTTTCGCGTCTCGGAACCGTGGTGTCTATGCTGCTGTTCGTGTTATTGCGGATATAACAATTGAAACAGAGCGTTGCGTAAGGGTAGGAGGGAAATTAACACGACGAGGGTGTTCAATACGCAGTGCACAGAGTACTTAAGGTGTGCTGTGCCCGATGTTCCCAGCTCTTCGACAAATTAATGCCATTGAAAAGTGTGAACGAGGTTGTCATTCCGCTGTTTCACGTCTGGGCGTTTCTGGTGGTAGTGTTTTTGAACATATATCCGGCACAGATGGTGATGGACACAAGCGAGGTCATATTCTATCAAGCGTGAGTGTTTCTATACACGCGTGTGTGGCCTCTGTATGTTTCTGTGTGCTACGAAATGGTATGCAACAAATTTGTTAGCTTGTTTCGCGAGCACTTAACGTTTTCCACCGTGTTTTCCACACAAGTTTTTCAGGGCAACTGTTGTTGTTATTGTTGTCGTTGCTGTGACACACTACGCCTTTGTGTGGTCGTTGTGGAAATTTATTGTAGCACCATGTATATACTTGGTAGACCAAATGAACTGTTACAAGCTGGTGTAGGGATCTCGGATGAATAAGTGGGTTTTCATTCAGTTATTCAAGGCATAATAACGTAGATATACATATTTAAATATTTATACTGTAACGGTGGTTACAAAGTCTTTCGATTTCTCTCACAATACTCTCTGTTCTCACTTTTGACTCTTGCTCGCAAACTCTCCACTGTCAACTGTGTCCTGTGTCGCACGTGCTTCGTTCGCCCTCATTTATCCTCACACCTACACATCCTCTTTCTCGCTATTTCTCTATGCCTTTCATTGTAGACCAGAGCCGTTCAGGTAGCCGTTTTGGGAGCAAGAGCGCCCTTTTTTGCCCCGAGCAGAGCCGAGGGCTCATTAATGCTATATAAATCATTACTTTTCTAAATTTCTTTTTTCAAAAAATCAATGGTAAAACGATTTTCATAAATTGTTTTACTTAAAAAAATAGAAGCGTAGATAGAATATTTTTTTCTCCATTTTTGCGCGAGTATTACATATACAATATTCTGCTGTGGAATCGTAAAAAGCGGTAACTAGTGTTGACTGTGCAAGCGCTGGTACAAAACTAACGTGAAATATATTTTTCTGACGACAAGTTAAGGGTGCAAGAAGAGGTAAAATAATAATGGCAGCAATAATGCAAGCACATGGCTCGAATTTGGATGTCGGCACGGGTCTTTACTGACCCAGAGTCCGACAACCGATGGTAAACCGACATTTAGCCACGCTTACCCAAATCTTTGTATGGTCACGCATTCTCCGTTCACTGTATCGTATAATTGGGCTATTGTTTTGAATGAAAATGTGTACGTATTACGTTAAGCTGCAATTTCGTGCAATGAGAAAGTGTGATAGACTGCTAACCTTTTTTTTTTTTTGTGAAAAAAGTTAATAAAACACCAGTGAGGTGAACGAAAATATCGAAGATTTATTTGATGGATTTTTAAATTGATAAAGAGATAGTTCTAGCGAATTCAATTACTTTTTGAACAATATTGAAGTGAATAAAAAATTGACACGAATTCATGGCGAGCAAGTGGAAAATCCGGTGAATCATTTGTATCGATTTGCAAATTGGAAACAGGAAAAAGAGATTTGATGAATTCGAGTAGTGTTCATGCAACATTGAAACGAATGGAAAATTTTGCAACGGGGAATATTTGAACGTGCCAAAAATTTACGAGATCGCTTTAACGATTCTACAATTAAAGAACGTAAAAAAGTTCCGCCTGTTCGACTAGTTTCCGTGGACAAATCGGTTTGGATTTTTTATCTGATCGATGAAGAGTAAAATCGCTTCACTTGTGATATTTACGAGAAAAGTGTCATTTAAGCAAGCTCGCTTCGGAATAATAAGTAATCCACGTTTGCTGGTTGATTTTCCAGGTATTACGGAAGCTGGTACGCGGCGCCAACGCGGGCACAAAAATTGCTGCTGCTGGTGTTGCAGAAATGCATGGTGCCTTGTAGTTTATCGGCCGCTAAAATTGTCACCGCATCGCTGCAAATCTATGCTACGGTAAAATTCGTTATCAGCCCGTAATAAATCTGGCTCGTGTATCTCAAAGGGGATCATAGTTCGGTATCTCGAAGGGATATCTCTCCTCTTTGATTCACAGACGAGATCTTTGTACAGGATCCATTGGTCGAGTACGATCTTTTTCTCGCCACTTAATGAAATCAAAATGTGTACATTTCTATCCATCACATTGGGAAAATTAGACAAATTTTCAGAGAATTTCTCGATACATTTTTTTTTTCGTTTCTCGTAAAAGCAGAGAAATTTTTCTGCAGAGAAGTGAAGAATAGACGCGTTAC